>NC_141057.1:48264066-48421566 GCF_041138505.1 Cibotium barometz | reverse complement strand
GGTCATGTGCATGTGCATGTGTGTGTGTGTGTGTGTGTGTGAGAGAGAGAGAGAGAGAGAGAGGGGGGGGGGGGAGGGGGTAGGCCTAGGCATTTGTGTGTGTGTGTGTGTGTGAGAGAGAGAGAGAGAGAGAGAGAGAGATGTCTGTAGAGAGGGAACCAGTTCTTTTCTAGAACCTTGGTAGCTGTGGCAACATGCGGGTCCAATACTAGTTATCTTTAGTTAGCCTTAAGCGAGATGATTGTATATGTTATTTATCCGCACTTGTGTGCGGTGTTGCTATTTTATTAGTGCATGTGATAGTGGATTTTAGTTTTATACACTTTATGTGTGAACAAGCTCTTAGCGGTTGTTATTTTTGTTAAAGTGGAAGAGCAAAGCCAAGTTTTATACAAATCATATATTATTAGCTCTAGGGCTAATTTTTAGAATATAATATTAAAATAATTATGTGTGAAGGGAGCTACATGCATGAGGGGGAAGAGTTGACTCAATTGGTGTCGACGATGATGTTTATCTTTTCTTCTTATAATTTTGTTTAATATACTATGCATATCTTGCTAATTTGTGGAAAGTCAGCTTTTGTTCAACTAATATATGTGGGTAATTTAATTTATTCTCCGAAGTGTACAAGAGGTCGAAATGCTCTATATCCACCATAGGCTTTCTACATAGAAACAACCCTCATAGCAACTTCAATTCGACATCTTCAACTGCTCGGAATAGTCAACACCTACGGCAACCAATTTCACATCTGGATTTTAAAAAAATGAGAGGACACTACTTGTACTCGAGGAGAGCTTACATCAAATCAACATGGTATGAAATCAACAAAATTTAGGAAAGTAAAATCAATTTGGGGCTTTTTAATTTCCTACAAAATCCTTAGAGCATTAATCTTAAACCCCCATATTTTTTTCAAAATTGAGGGCATATGTGACGCATTCAAGTGTTGCCATAGCTCCTATAGCATCATTTTCAAAAAGCTCTAATTTTTAGAAAACCCTATAATTTTTTAGGAAACCCTAATTTTTGGGCATTATTTGTATGGGATTAGATATATTTGTATGGAATTAGACAATGGGATTAGATATAGTTGTATGGAATTAGACAATGGGATTAGATATAGTTGTATGGGATTAGGTATTGACATTGGATGCATTCCTCTATTAAGACCTGCCCAATTTCATAGCATAAAATGGCTTCCCACATGTTCATTGAAAAATTCAATGGAGAGAGTTTCCACACTTTACAAACTAAGCTGAAGTTTAGTTTGATGAGAAAAGGCCTTTAGACCTTTGGCCTTTCATTGAAGGACATGAGAAGATGTCGGGGAGTGAAGATGCAACACACAGAAGACTTGGAAGCTCAGAAATAAAAAAGCCTTTAACCTAATAACCATTGGCCTCTCTAATAACTTCATACATCATCTTGCACATCTCCCTACCTCCAAAGGGGCTTATGACAAGCTGCACAAGCTCTTCAGAGCTGAGGAAAGAAACTCCAAGGTTTCTCTATAGATAGAGCTTGATGAACTTACAATCAACCACATGAGAGTTAAAATGAAGTCTCTAATGAACCAACTTGCACGACTTTAAGCAAATGTGGAAAAAGATGTGGCCCTAGTAGTATTGATAAAGTCAATGTGCCTGAAGAGCAATATGGCAATCTCATCACCACCCTAAAGAATGTGCCTAATGTCACTTGGAAGGGGGTCATAACCTCCTTCGTAAAAAAGAAAGAAAGCTCAAAAACGGGGAAACATGGGGACATTTCTACCTTCACAAAGAAGACCTTCAAAGGTATAAAATTTTATCTTTATGGTCGGAATAATCATGTTGAGAAGGAATGTTATTCAAAGACGCCATGCAGACATTGTGGGAAAAACAACCACAATGAAAAGAACTGCTTAGCTTCCCACACTGGAAGCAAACTATTGCTATGATGATTAGGCTTTTCAAAGTCCAAGATATGTGTTTTTTAAAGGTGAGTTGTGTATTGTTTTCAGTTTTATGTGTGTAATCTTATCCTTGTTTATCCTTACCCATGGGATCCCATAATTGGCCTGGGAAACCAAAGCCATGTGATTTATCCTTGACTAGGAAAATTGGCATGAGAAACCATGAGCCTAGATTTATCCTTGACACAATATGAGTGTGGTAGTGTTTATGATTGAACCACGTCTTAGAGGGATATCAATGATATCTAGATATTTGTGTGTGATAGGACATAAGCAATGATGTTAGGAGGAGAACCTTTGTAACCTAAAAAGGTACTTGTACTTCATTGAATCAAGTAAGCAACTATCACATCATTCAGTCGTGTACTCCACTCTCTCTATAAGAGCTTTGTTCTCGCTCTTCTCTCTTTATCCTTTTGCACACACACTCCTATGATGTGAAGATCTTTCAACCTCCAAAGCTGAGCACTGTACCTGCAAACCCTAGCTTTGCAGGCCTACCATGAACTTCAACATTACTCCACTTACTAACTCTTTCCTTTACAAACCACTGCCTAACTAGCCACTTACAAACTCTTTCCTTTACAAACCATTGCCTAACTACCCACTTACTAACTTCAACACTATCCACTTACTAACTTCAACACTATCCACTTACTAACTCTTCCCTTTACAAATTTGAGAGGACTAAGGGCTAGCTATACTCATTAACTTTTATTTCATTAACTTTTAACTAAGGGCTAGCTATACTCATTAACTTTTATTTCAAAAAAAAAAAAGAAGAAGCAATGTGTACTAGGGGTAAACCATTCAAAAATCTTAATGCCTACCAAAAAAAATCATAGATAACAATAGCAATCGATCACTAAGACACTCCATTAACCTTATAAATACTTACATCTTTCATTATACTAACCACCCCATCTCATCTCTTTTGAGGGACAACAAAACAATTATGTGAAATCTCTTGACTACGGCAGTCTCATCATTATGTGCAACATCACCACATCTTCATGCTTCCAAGGATAGGATGGACATTGGGATGTGGGCTATGTTGATCAATTTCACTTAACAAAACTTCAATCAATAACATACACTTTAATTAATCCACAAAAAAGTGTCCTCATTATGTTATAAGGAAGTTTGGGCTAGGTTGTAAGCTCTCTTACTTCATTCTCAATGGCACCCTTGTATCTTATGCATTGAGCTTGTATAATGAGAAAGGTGGCTCATAAGGCTAAACAAATGTAAAGGCCTTAGAACGAGTAATGGGCATGTCATGCTTCTAAGTGACAAAGTGAAAAAGAGTCATGAATAAGTCAACTTCTTGTGATGTAAATCTTTTACATTCTCATTTGTGTGATAAAGCTAGTGTGGGCATGCTTATGGATTATGCTATTACCTATTTTCTCTCAATACAATCCTAACAAGCATTCTTAGGTGTAGTTTATGTTTGATGAAAGGGCATTATGTTGTCCCATGCATTGCATGGGTTTATATGCTAGTTAAGTTTACATTTTATTACCATAGTCTAAATCATGTAAGAAAGACTTTCATTTTGTGACATTTGTCTATTTTACCTTTTTATTATCTATCTTTAAGAGGGTTCAATTTATTACCATAGTATTCGAAATTGTACTTTCATTTGTGACATTTGTATATTTTATCTTTTTATTCTCTATCTTTAAGAGGGTTCATGATCACAACTTTTAATGTACATGTATGTCAAGCATGGCCAACAACATCACAATGCTCAAGAATTACCATTATTGTGGTGGTTGTGTGGAGTCCATTTTTTTGCCATAAATCATAAATGTTGTTGGTGGTCATATGCAAAAAATATCTTTTTATTGTTAATCTTCTAAACGAACAAGGGGAAAGACCAATAATGCATTGTCTAGTTTTCTTTTTGCCTTTTAGTGGATTATAGGTCTATGCATGATATTATATAACATTAGGCCTATTATACATATGAGTTAAACTCTTGTTAGCCTCTCTCTCTCTCTCTCTCTCTCTCTCTCTCTCTCTCTCAATCAATCAACCCATAGTTAGGCACAAATTTACACACGTATTCTATTTGAAACAAAAAAATATCATGATATAATAGTGCTCCTTTTTCTTGTTTATGAACATTTAAACATCCTCAAGGGTGTTAAACTTCTTTATAGCCAACTGCTTGTTCCCTTTCTTAAAGACGCATGTGCTTAAGCATGAGTAAGCATATGCAAGCCTTTCACATAAAGAAAGTCTATTCAAGTGATGATGGCTTCTTAATAACTTATTTTAGGGACCTCAAAATTTTATAAAAGGATCTCCATTGAAATTTATGCTTCCATAAAAGTACATATTGAAGGGCGCACTAATGTTCTTTTGAACTCTTTACACTGAAAATGAAGGGGGGGACTCAATTGGCATTTTGATCTTGAAATGTGAGGCCTTGATTGAATGAGAAACATGTTTTTATTAAGAGGTGTGCTACATAAGTAGTGAAGTGCTTTAATGACAAAGGCCTCGGCTTTATTGTGTTAGCAGATGGTTGGGAACTACTAAAATTTTGAGCTATTCTAATAGTATTTGGGAGTATTTGAGTTATTACAACAATATTTGGGAGGGAGAGTTTATGGTTAAATACGGTGTATTACTATTGACTTATGTCATCATGAGGTCTTACGTTAGTAAACACCTCATGTTAGGAATTTGTGATGCTAAAAAAAACGTTTTTTCTAATCAAATATTGTAATGAAAATCCTTGAGTTTCTCTATTGAAACTAACTAAAATGATATGATGTAATGACAATATCTGAAAGCAATCGGTTTTCTCTATTGAAACTAACTAAAATGACATGATGTAATGACAATCCATGAAAGCAAACGATTTTCTCTATTGAAACTAACTAAAATGACATTAATTACTTGTATTTTGTAAAAGAATTGAGTGCTTTTTAAAAAAAATTATCAAGTCTAATTTCATTCGAGTTTTCTAAAGTTTAATTAGGAAAGTATACACTACATGATGGCTTGTATTTTAACAGTGTTGAGATGGATAGACAAGACTAAGATTGGGAAAAAGCAGGTTTGCTTTAATCTAGAGCTTCCTCAAAATTGGTCAAAGTTGTATGAGACAGCAAAAAAAACCTCAATTTCGAGATGCAGTTATAATTGGAAGAAAGGGCTTGTTTAAAATCACATTTTCTTGTTAAGTAGGCTACAGACGTAAAGAAGGGGATAGAGCTTTGTAGCTCGATGTAATTTGGTGAAGGCCCTATTGTAAAGAATTTCTGGAATATATATATATATATATATATGATTATTGTTCCAAAAAAAATCACATTTTCCTCTTCAAGTCATGGTAGTAGCTTGGGAAAAAAAGTTTCATAACTTTTGATGGCAAGGATGGGGAAGGCAAACGTGCAAAGCCCTTAAAATTGCCCCTTTTAGTTGTATTAGGTATACTTGTAAGCTTTTTGAAGGGTGGGTGTAGAAGGGGGTGAACACGTAGGAGGTCGTTCTCGCGGTTGCGAGCGTACCTAATATAGTACGTACCATTTAGGCAGTCCTCGTCCTGGGGCCTTTGGTTACCAGGGGTTGCAAAAGCAGCTGCGGCCTTCATTTCCCACGACTATTGCTCGCGCGAGAACAGCCTCTAGGATGACATTAAACGAAGTACAAGCAGGGGGTCCCAGGCACTCCCGAAACGCCGGCGCCGGAGCAATGGTATCTTCGAAGGCGAGCTTGGCTTGGTTGCAGTGTCGGTGAAGCGGTCGCGCACTCGTCTGGTATGGTGGCGTCAAGCACGTCAAGAGGCGACGCGCGAGCAACTGGTGTGACCCACCCCCGGCGTTTGTGATGGGTGATGCCGCACCACTAAAAGCCAGCCACCAGCATTCCCGGCTGCGGGAGCCTATGCATGCACTGCTGCACAGCATTGTATTGCTCCTCTCTCTCTCTCTCTCTCTCTCTCTCTGTGCCTTCATTGGGAGCCTTGGCTTCGCGCCTAGCTCTGCAGCAGCGGCCATGGCCGCCGCGCATTTCTTCCTGGTTTTCCTTCTCCTGTTCTTGGCCTGCCTCGCAGGCAAACCCTCTTCCTCTTCAGCTTCTGCTTCTAAGCTCAATGCTAAGCCTTCTCCCTCCTCTTCGGCTTCCATCAGCTCGGACTCAGTGCTGGTGGCCCTTCTCGACTCCCCTTACACAGAGCTCGCGGAGATGGCCGACGTAGCCTCTCTCCTGCAGACGCTGGAGCGCATGGTCGGCACCCTCAGCATCACCATTTTGGCCCCCCGCAACTCCTTCCTCGACCGAAACCTCGACCCAGATTTTCGCAGATTCCTCTTGGAGCCCGGCAATGTAGAGTCCCTGCAGACGCTGCTTCGCTTCCATGTCATCCCGCAGAAGATCTCGGCCGCCCAATGGACCAATCGGACGTACCAGACGCTCTCCTCCGACACACTCCGCTGCTCCTCTTCATGGGGTAGGCTCAAAGTTGATCTAAGCAACGTCATTGCACCTGATGCAATTGTGCGCAGAGACGGCATAGTGCACGGCATAGACCGTCTTCTTATCCCCAAATCTGTGCAGAAAGTTTACAATGAGTGGAAGGAAGGCAAGGCCATGGCTAGGATTCTGGCTGCCGTGGAGCCCAAGGGCGCCCCTACTCCCAAGACATATCTGGCTGAGAAGGAGGCTAAAGCTAAGGCCAAGCTGAAATCATCCAAGGGTGCAAGCTCCCCTCCTACGGAGTCCATCTTCTATGCCCTTGCTCCTGGGCCTGCCCTTGCCCCTGCTCCAGCCCCAGGGCCCTCTTCCGGGCACAGATGGTTTGATGGTGAATCTGCCATCGCGGATTTCATCTCTACTCTGGTGGGCTATGGAGGTTACAGTGAGATGGCTGATCTTCTTGTTAATCTGACCTCTCTAGCCCCTGAGCTCGCCAAGCTCGTCAGTGAGGGCTACCGCATTACCATCCTCGCCCCCAACGACGAGGCCATGAGCAAGCTCACCGCTGAGGACCTCGCGGCCCCCGGTGCCCCCGAGCACATCATATTCTACCACATCATCCCAGAGTATCAGACAGAAGAAAGCTTCTACAATGCTGTGAGAAGATTTGGGAAAGTCTCTTACCAGACCCTCAGGGACCCTTACAAGCTCACTGCTCATGAGGAGGATGGCACTGTGGTCTTTGGTGAAGGGAAAGGCAAGGCCCATCTCATTGACATAGATATCTTCAAAGACGGCCGCATCTCCGTTCAAGGCTTGGACAAAGTACTTTCCCCTGATGATGACTCCCAAGCCAAGGCAAGTAGGAAGCTTGTAGAAGAGGAGGAGGAGGAGGAGGCTGCTGTTGAGGAAGAGAATGAAGCTATGGGTGTAGCTATGGCTCACAAGGGCAATCAAGGTAAAAGCATGCAAGCCTTCCCATTGCACACTACATTTGAATTCTGAGCCTTTGCCCCCTAATGCTGCGACTTGTGTTTTTCTTGTTACAGGCTGGGTTGGCACCATTATTTGCTCATTGCTGTTGAGGTTTCCCTCGGCTTGCCAATGACCATCATCATATAACCATTCTTTGTAAGTATGTCCTACCTTTGCAGAGCATGAGTCCAAAGTCATCACTATTATAGTTGTGTGGGAGACATCATGCTTTTAGCACATAACTCTCGCAATACATAAGAACAAAACTAAAGCTGCAACACAGAAACTAAAATAAAACTTTGACACGATGAGGACATGTTAGAGGGAAGCTAATTTGTTGTAACATTAATGCCATTTAGTCAAGGTATGCTTGTGCGAGCTTGGTTGATTGGTTGACCTAAATTTTACTTGGTTGTCTGATTGTTATACAATGTTCTAGGGCTTCCCTTAGTGCTAGGTTTCATTATGGCTGAGTCTGCCCTGCATCTCCGGAGGTTTGATAGAAACTCAGTACGAAGGGTTTTGTGTGAATATATGCTCTTATGTGTGTGTGTGTGTGGAGTGCCTGTGTGAGATCATATCTTAATACAGAGTTCTACACCCACTATTGGGCGCTGATGACATTAGTGGGGATGTCGTTGTATCTAGTCCATACTATGCATAATAGAGTTGATAGTTATATAGTGTTGTGGGTTGACTACCATGAGTATATAACATGCACGTTCCTAAAAGGTGAATTTGGGCATGTTCTTGGATTCATCTAAGTATACAATGTTCTAGGGCTTACTTGGGGCATGTTATTATGTTTAACTTTGCTAGGTGCTCGCGTAATTTTGGGTTTTGAACATGGTGGCAGGTGTGTTAATGATAAAAGAGATGGAAGCTCTTCACAAGATCCTCTCTCCAAGAGAGGCTCTTAATTTACACCTATGAGAGGGCCCTTCTACCTAGGTTGGCCTCTTTTGGAAGAAGAGAATGCATCTGAGATGGGGAAACTCTAAGATCTAGTCTCTGCCATCTCATTTTTATGGCACTATGTTTACACCCTCAAAGGTCTGTTTTTGACAAAATATTGTGTACCCATTTTGTCCATAGAACCCTAAACCACCCTCCATATATATTCTCACACATTTTTTTATGTATGTGTATGTATCCATGGTGAACGAGGATGCCTGATATAGAGATAAACAAAACATATGCTACTTGGCAATACTCACAAATGAAATAAGAGATTATTCATCAAGCACAGCTGAAATAAGAGAGAAAATTGTGTTATGCACAGATTTTTGGACCATGGTTAATTATCTACTGTGGTGGGGGTTAAGTGGGAAGTGGCTTCAAAGATCACGTCTCATGCAAAGATCTATTGCTATTTAAATTTGAATAAAGAGGTTGAGTTGCTTGTACTAAAAGCTAGAATGATAAGTTCCTTGCCTTGGCGGTTAGAGTAGTAAGCATACTACGTAGTGTCCACTTCATACACCTTGGGAACTCTTCTTGGCCAGCTATTGGTCTACCATACTCATAATCAAACCACTATGACAAGCATTAGAATGCAGATAAAGAAAATGAACAGTTGGTGAATGGGCATTTTATGTAGAAAGTAGACTGTCTTAATTATCTTATGATTGATTGACAAGAGCTAGATGATGGCCATATGACCCAAGTACACATGAACTCCTAGACAGTATTCTAATGGACCACAGACCTTCTTTACTTGAACTCCTAGACAGTATTCTAATGGACCTAAATCAGTCATGGAGAAGGCGGGTGAAAGTCTGGCCTTCAGCCATAGCCATCATTGTAAGGTCATTTGAGAGGATAGGGATGTCATCCACAGAGATGGCAACTATGAGGAAGACATGAGGGCGGCGTGTAGTTGACTCCCTGAATTTGAGAGAAACCACGGGGGCAAACCCATTTGCAGGAGATAGGGTGCCGGCCAGGAGGCAAAGGGACAAGCGTCCAAGTGCCCACATGTAACGAAGTAGGTTGGCCATGCATGGCGGCGTGTACCCACATGTAGGATGTCTTTACCCAGCGTATACAGTTGTTCCGCTATATTAGTTGTTAAGGGTCCTTAGTTTGATGAGCCACCACATCTTATCTTTGTTCAAGGGTCGCGGAAAACCATCAGCAAGGTATTGAGATATTTCGTCACCTCAATCACGTAGCATGTTAATCTTGAACAAGCATGCATTTGGGATTCATCGTCTACTCCATTGGTGGGTTTCGCCATTTAGAATGTGTGACATATGATCAGATAAAACATGTTACGAACCTTTTCTCACAATGATTGTAAACTCCAAAAGTAAACATAACCATTGATTAATTCATTCCATTGTGCAAGGCTTATTGATAAGATCTAACAATGCTTGGTAGTCCTCAAAGAATACAAATTTGTTAGCCAAAAAGAAGTGTATATACTTATTCACAACTTGGATCATTTTGTGGTCATATAATTTATCTCTACCTCATTGAGTTGCCTACTAGCAATTCAAACATAGTAATTCAATTTGTGTTTCCTTGGTTGTGCTAGCACACAACCAATGGTTAAATTGAAAGCATCAATATGCACATAGAAGATTATGTCCCATTTTGGGGGTCTTAAGATGGGTGCACTTGCCAAGGCCTTCTTTAGTTTATCATACGTAAGCTGGCATTCTTCAATCCATTCAAAGACTACAAATAGTTTATACAATGGCTTTGCGATCTTTACATAAAATACAATGAACCTTCTATAGTACCCAAAATGTCCCATGAGCCTTTGTACTCCCTTGAAGTTAATGGATGCAGGTAATTCTAAAATCAATTTGACTTTGCTCACATTGTGGAAATATCGTTTTTTGACATAATGTGTTCAAAAAAAATTATATGCTTCACTCAAAATTGGCATTTCAATGGATTTAGGTGGTTCTTCCACTTGGAATAAGTACCCAATTCTATGCTTCACCCAAAATTGGCATTTCAATGGATTTAGGTGGTCCTTCCACTTGGAATAAGCACCCAAATCATCAATAAACACTTTCAAACACTTCTACCATGTAGTCCTTGAATATTGTGTATATAAGCTGTTGAAATGTTATGGAAGCATTTTAGTCCAAAGAGTATAACGTGATAGCAATTGGTTTTGTGCTGGTTTTGTCCTTGAATATTGTGTATATGAGCTGTTGAAATGTTATGGAAGCATTTTAGTCCAAAGAGTATAACGCAATTGGTTTTGTGCTGGTCTCGAGCCGTGATAAACACTTGGTTGGAAACTGTCCAAGAAGCCATAGGCTTCCTCACCGACAACTCTCTCTAGAATTTGTTGAGTATACCACAATGAGTAATGATCTTTACAAGTAACTGCATTAACTTTTTTCAAGTCCACACACACTTGTAGCTTTCCATTTTTCATCAACACAATGACAATGAGTGATACCCAATCAATGTGCTCGATTTCATAAATGAATCATGTAGCAATAAGTTTGTCAATCTCTTCTTGTATAATAGTTGAAATCTTGGGATTCATTTGGTAAGGTCTTTGCCTTGTTGGTCTTGATCCTTCAATGATAGGAATCGTGTGTTGTACTATTTGTGTATTTCTAGGCAGAGATCCACCATCTCTCTTTCTTCATTTGATCCTTCACAATGAACATTGGTTTGGGCTCTTCTCGAGGTTCAGCTAAGTCTACCTCCTTGACTTACATGGGCCATATGAAATGCCTTCTTGTCCCTCCTTAGATCGTTGAGCTCTAAGGCATACAATTGTCCAATCACCCAATATATACGATTTTTAGTGTTTAGGGATTGATATTAGATCCAATCCATTAGCTTGTTTTGCCTTAGTTTGGGCAAAATCCTCTTGGCATCTCATTTAGCTTTTGCTAAGGCTATATTTCTCCTGTGCTTTTCTAATCTAGAAAGTCGCGGCTTTTAACCTTCTCTAGAGATTGGGGTCTCTTGTGTCTTACCTAGGATAGTGACATTTTCTAGTTCCTTGTCCCAATTCTCGGAAAACACTTCATGCACCTTTGTAACCTCGACGTATCTTGAGCGCTAGGCATTTGACAATTTACTCTGGAGCATGTTGTTACATTTAGCTTGAAAATGCTTTCGCATTAACCATTTTCTAATTCGCTTCTCTTTTGGTAATGCTTCACTATTTGAGCTTGTTGACTACTTTGATTTTGAAACATCAATAGTATTCCCAACTCTTATTATAAAGACAAAAGTCAAAGGACCCTACTTTATTAACTCCAAATCAATGTATTTTCTACCCTGACTAACCCTAACTAGAGAGTACATCAATTGTTAACAACATGTGCATCCAACTTTCACTAAATTTGGAGGTCCAAGAAGAGATGCATACAGCATATCTTCCTCTCTACCATTGTTAGGAACAATTTCAAGTTCATACACTTGTAGTGAAGTGATTTAGTCAGTGTTACACACTCATTCCAAAGAGGTTACTCTCCATCGGATGATTCTTCCATGCTTGTAGGTCTACCTTTATTAGAACTTGAGCATTCTTTCATTAAATAGACTTGATCTAAGGCCCAATCATATACCAATCTGGCCTCTCTCATGAAAGGTCTACCAACTATAACATTGTAAGAATCTAGTTAGCGCAAGAAATTCATCACTATGAACATGTGATGATATCGGAACAAATATATTTTCAGTTTGATCCATTAGAAGACTCCCATAGCTCTTGTTGATATTTCATTCACGACAAGATTCGTGTAGGTTTTTCCCATTTTTCCTAGCATGTTTTCGCAATGATGCTCACTTCTACTCCATCATCTAAGTGATGCCGGATAGGAATGGGAGCATTTGTGTCATCATTTTCATAGTAATGTCCCAATTGATTTAATTAGAATTTGGATGAATCTAGGAGCATTACTATCCTCCCTCAAGGGTTGTGACATCCATCTAAAGGGTAGCATTACTATGAAGAAAGACATTTTCACCTCTGATGAGACAAAAGTGACACTAAGCTAAGCTACATCCGCGATGATCCACATGCTACCTCACTTTCCCCAACCAGCTATTCAATCCCATTTTGTGATCTAAGTGTATGAACCTCATCCCTCATTTCAAACATCCTATTCATAAGGCCATCTCCCAACCCTTCATCGAGAGCTAAGCTCTTTCTCCTCTCCTTGTTCTCAAATTGGCTCTGGAATATCCAATGTCCTATTTTGTGTTACATCCTCACATGGGTACACTGTTTCAATAGCTTTACTGCTTCTAAATCTTTGCTCAAACTTCCTGTGGGCTTCCCTAATGTGCCTTCGTAGCTTCCAAAAATATTAGTCTCTTTTTCAGCATTGGGATATTCTCTAATTCCCTTTAGGGTCACTAGCCTTTCCAGAGCTATCAGTTTATGCAATTTACGTAGTATTAAGATGTTATCCTAGGTTGATCTTGTTGTCCCAGTTTATATAGTCTCCTCACGTGAACCATCTTAGATAAGGACCAATGATTCAACCTTGTCTACCCTCTTTGGTCACCTTCTCCTACCTATTTTAGAGGTAGACGCTGGTACAACTCTGATGAACATCCACCTTGTCTTTATTCAAATGATGGAATTGAGCTTGAGTTAACACATTTAGTGGGGCCACTATTCATTTAGGTTGTATAATTATTAAGCAAAGAGGCTTGTTACAGGATTGGTGGAAGTTGTCGCTTCTTCACTTGACTTGTATGCACAGTCCTTGATGAGATGATCCACTCCACTTGACTTGTACAGACAATCCTTGATGAAATGATCCAATCCACTTGACTTGTGTGGATAGTACTTGATGAGATGATCCACTCCACATTTAGTACATTTAAATGTTGGAGTAATTATCCTTGTTGAGGAGCTTGCTGTTAAGCGGAAGCAACCATTTTAAGTGGCACTTTAAGTTGTGTGGCAAGACCGGTGGTAGTAAACGTACGTCCTTTATATTCCCCATGCATAACCTTGTCCTTGTGTTTGTCATCATCCAAAATTCCCAATTTTATTTGACTAGTGGGGCTTGTTGTTAGGACCTTTGGCACATGGAGATTTGAATATACCACAAATTGATAATAAAGAAAATAAACCATAGACACCATAGCATAACTCAAGACCATAAAAATCAAACACAAGATTGGGTGCAGTCCTTCCCCCTTGACATGTATAGCTCCTCTCCCACACGCGTTATTTAAATCATATTTCGTAAATTTGACCTTTGGAGCCATAAATAGCATAGCTTTTACAAAATTGGGCTTTTACAAAATTGAACCATAGTCCAATGCTTTTAAAGTATCTTATCAAAAATAAACCTTTCCCAACACATGTACAATGGGGGCCAAACCATATAAAATTAATTATTTTGCACGCTAGATAATTTCGTACCTTCGTTGTCCTGAACTTATGATCTATACTCAAAGACAGTCCTCAACAATGTTCGATCACTTTGGAATCACTCACAAAAATAATAATAACAAGTGGAAATCATTATCTAAATTCACTACCATGCATCACACATAATTAATTGGATTCACTCACAATGTCTTCACACTATGTGAAATATAATTAATTGGATTCACTCACAATGTCTTCACTGTCATGAGAATATATTTTAAGTCCTCTAGAAAAATATTATTTATCCCCTCTTGAGTAATTTGGGGACGCCTGGATTACTCTTGCGTCATGCCGACTAGGTTAATATCGTGGGTGACACCACTATAAATATTAATACGTGCGGTATAGTGACGTATTTTTGGGGCCATCTATGATTATTTCAGTTAGGTTCGTATGGCAGGGTGATTCCTGGGGTACTTACGCCTGGTAGTCATCATGAGTTGGTTATGATTTGTGCCTATTTAATATTTGTGGGATTAATTTAATTATTAATTGGGCTTATATTTTCAGGTGATGAAGACTATGAAAAATGAAGAGTTTACTTTGGAAGAAATGTCTTGGTTCATCATATTTAATTTTTGGCAAGCATAGTAGCTTGCAACCTTAGCAAATGATTTTTCCATTTTGAACTTTAGGAAAGATACATTTATAATGTGGAATTTATTAAAGCCTATGGCTTATTAGACACTCTATTTTTGTAAAAGAAGAGTGTTGTGCCCTCTAAAAGCACATTTTGTATATTTTGGGGGCTATGGCCTATTTTTGAAAAGCTAATTAAATACCCTTATGTGGGGAAAGGCCACGCACAAGGGGGGGAAGATTGCACCCAGCATGGTCTATTGAGCTAAGTATTTTAATTTTGTTAAGTGTTTGAATTTCAATTAATTTGATTTAGTTGAAGCTTGCAAAGCATTGGTTTTTATGGTTGAATCAATTCTTGTGAATTCTCTACTCTTCCACAATCTATCCTAGAGTAAGATTCCGGCTGCAGTGGTATCAGAGCTTGGGCTAGGAGATTTGTGAAGAAGGTAGGAAAGGGCTTCATCTTCTCAAAAATCAAGAAAGTGCAGGAATTTATCCATTGGACAGAAGGGTGCTTTGTAGGTCTTTACCCAAAGGTCAAAAAATTCAAAACTAGATCTACCTCCAGGATTACCTAAATCTAAGCCTGAGGATCCCTGAAAATTCTCCGCCTTGTAAAGCTCCCTATAGAGTCAACAATTTAGAGCAAAAAGAAATCCAAAACCAAATCGAAGACTTGCTATAGAGAGAGGCCTTATTCGACCTAGTAGTTCACCTTTTGGAGCTCCAGTCCTTCTTGTTAAGAAGAAGAACGGAACTTTCCGAATGTGTGTAGACTACCGTGCATTGAATAAGATTACTGTCAAGAACAGATATCCTATTCCTAGGGTAGATGATCTTCTTGACAAGCTTAGAGGATCAAAGGTCTTTAGCAAGATTGACCTAAAGTCTGGGTATCATCAAGTTCGCATGACTGAATCTGACATTTTCAAGACAGCTTTTAGAACACAAACTGGTCATTATGAGTTTTTGGTCATGCCATTTGGTTTGACCAATGCTCCAACCACTTTCAGCCGTATGATGAATCGCATATTCCTTAAGTTTCAAAGTTTTGTTATAGTATTCTTTGATGACATTCTTGTTTTCAGCAAGGATCGACAAGAGCATGAATAACACTTGGAACAAGTGTTCAACCTTTTGAGAGAAAATGAATTGTATGTCAATCCTGAAAAGAGTTCTTTCTTTCAAAAAGAGATTGAATACTTAGGTCATATAGTATCGGCTGAAGGGATTCGTATAGATCCTAAGAAAATTGAGTGTATTGTTACCATATATATAGGCAGTGATGTGTGTGAACACACTTAGGACCGCCGGGGCACTTTTTCCCTCTTTAGGAGGTTTTTTCCCCCGGCTTGTAAATACGCCCATCATTCTAGGGCTAACGTATCTTTGTACATTGACACAATCTAATACACTTTGTGTTGTGTGCATTCTTGCTTCTTCTTCTCCAAGCTTTGTGTGCTTTCCTGCAACCCTAATTCCAACAATTGGTATCAGAGCAAGCATCGGCTCCCAGGGCTACGCTGCCAGCACCCTCCGACTCACGTTCTCCGATTGAGGTGAGTTTTCACGAGTGCTTGCAGGTCGTTATACTCTGCAAATGAGCCCGTAGGGCATTGCGTTCTCAGAATTTGCATCTGAGGTCGTTTCGGGCTCCGTTTTTGCATTTCAAGTTCTGCACAGGTGTTTTCGTCATTTTCTGTAGAATTTTTGACAGTGCAGTTTTTTGCAAAATAGACATACGTATTCTATTGTGAACCATGCTACATAGCACGAGTTGTTCTCTGTTCAATCTTTGCTTCATTATAGGTAGCTTTTGCATCAGTTTCAGTCAGTGGCCATGGCTGATAACAACAATGATGTATTTCGCATATTATCTGCTGATGACAAATTGGATGGAGACAGCAACTACCCACTTTGGGCATACATGATGCAACATGTTTTGGTTGCAAAAGGAGTGTGGAACATTGTGCAGGGTATGGATATACGTCCAGGTTCTGTGGATGTAGGATCTGTTGAGGATGTTGCACGTTCTAGCAGCTCTACTGTTGCTGCTGTTTTACCCACTGCTGAACAAGATCGTTGGGATGGTAAAGATGCGCACGCTCATGCCTTGATTGCACTTTCTGTCAAACGTAACATCACCCCACATATTCGTTCAGCTAAAACAACAAAACAAGCTTGGGATATTCTAGCTGGTTTGTATGCAGGTCGTCACGAGGCAAAAATCGCTTACCTGCGTAAAGAGCTAGAATTGAAGATTATGCAAGAAGATGATGACATGAATGTTTTTCTTGCTGAGATTAAAGATCTCAAAGAACAATTGATTTCTGCAGGTGAGATTATTCCTGATCATTCTCTTGTGCAGACTGTTCTTGATGCTTTACCTGAGACATATCAGACTTTTGCTTCCACATGGAGACTTCTTAATGATGACTCTTGCAAAAGAAGCGCAGTCCAGGCAAAACAGGGCTAGGCAGCGTGCAGTTGATCAGCATTTATTGCTGCCCAGCAGCAGAGAAGAAGTGGTAAGGCAGTCCCTTCCACTGTTTCTTCTCCTCTTAGTAGGTCTGCAACTTCTTCTCCTTCCACAGGTAGCAACAATAAGTCTGAGAAGGCTCTTGATAAAGGCAAGAAAAAGACCAGGTGCAACTATTGTAAGGCAAATGATCATGTCATTAAGAATTGCCCTGAGCTAAAGGCTAAAGAGGCAAAGAAGAAAGAGTCAAATGCAGCCACAATAGCGGATACTTCTACAAATGCAGATTTTGCAAATGTTGTGCAGGATACAGAATGGGCGTTTAGCGTGTATTGCCAGTATGACCCATCTGTACATGATGCATGTTTGGCAGTTTCTGTTGACTCTCATGTTTGGTATTTTGACAGTGGTGCTACAAAGCACATTACCTCGCATCGTGATATGTTCACTTCTCTTGAGGGTGTCCCTAATGGGAATACTGTCACATGTGCCAATAATGCTTCTTACCCAGTGAAGGGCATTGGTAAAATTATGCTTACGGCTGCAAATGGTAGTGCTTTCACACTTTCAGATGCTTTGTATGTGCGAGGGATAAAGAAGAATCTATTGTCTGTCTCTGCGCTTGCTAGACTTGGACTTGTAATCAAATTTGTGGATGACAGATGTACTGTTCATGATTTGACTTCTGGTGATACGATTATTGTATCTGGCACCTTGTTTCGTGGGCTGTATAGGCTCAATTCTTATGACAAGTGTGTGGAAGATTCAGCAAATGCAGTTTTTTATGAAAAGGCAGTTTTAGATGCAAAACTATGGCATGCTCGTTTTGGTCATCTGAACTTTGCTAGTTTGCTGCATTTGCAGAAATTTGATATGGTTGCTTCATTGCCCCCTCTTGAGGCACCATTGAAACATGTTTGTGAAGGCTGTATTTTGGGCAAAATGCAGCGTTCTGCGTTTCCAAAGGATGGTTCTGTGCGGGCCACTCGCAAATTGCAAGTTGTACATAGTGATGTATGTGGGCCTATGCAAACTCCGTCATTTGGTAAACACTTGTACTTCGTGACTTTCATTGATGATTACTCAAGGCATGCATGGGTATATCCACTGAAGGCAAAGTCCGAAGTGTTTTTGTGCTTCAAACAGTTTTTTCTTATGGTTGAAAATGTATCCAATTGTATTGTGGGCACCCTCCGTTCTGATCGAGGGAGGGAGTACTTGTCTAAAGAGTTTGATGCATTTCTGGCTAATCGTGGGATAAAACACCAATGTACAGTGTCGTATACCCCTCAGCAAAATGGTGTTGCTGAGAGGAAAAATAGGTCACTTATGGAGATGGCACGATGTATGGTCAAGAGTCAAGCTTTGCCACATGCGTTTTGGCTTGAGGCTGTCATGTGTGCTGCATATGTACTCAACAGGTGCCCCACTAAGGCCTTGCAGTCTATTACTCCATACGAAGCTTGGCATGGCAGGAAGCCTTCTATTGGTCACTTGCGTGTCTTTGGTTGCTTGGCCTATGCTTTAGTGCCTATGCAACAACACAAAAAATTGGATGATAAGGCTGTCAAATGCATTTTTGTTGGTTACAGTGTTGAGAGCAAGGGTTACAGGTTGTATCATCTGCAGTCAAAGCGTATCTTGATTAGTCGAGATGTTGTTTTTGTGGAAGATGCTGTGCAGCCCTTGTTATCATGTATCAAAGAGACAGGTGTGAGCTCACGGGATGTATTTGATACATTGTTGCCTCTGTTTACAGGTGGGAATTCAAATGTAAGTCCTAATGAGGCAAATATTCAGCCTATGCAGATTTCAAACGACATCATAGATCAGCCTATTTCTGATGCAGATTTACAAGATGTAATTTCTGAGGATAGGGCTGAAAATGAGCAGGCTAGAGGTATGCCTAAATGGCTGGTGCAAACCTTGCGTGATAGTAAAATTGATGCACCTATATCTAGTCGTACTCGTTCAGGTTTTCAGCATGCCTCTTATGCATCAGATTATTATGCTTTGGCTGTGTCTACTATGTGTGAAGAGGAAGAACCTCTTTCATTTGATGAGGCACACAAATCAGAAAATTGGTTGGTTGCAATGCAAAGTGAATATGATGCTATAATGAAGAATGGTACATGGTCTTTGTGTGATTTGCCTATTGGTAAAAAGGCCATTAGATGTAAGTGGGTTTTTAAGTTGAAACGAAAGCCAGATGGCAGTGTTGATCGCTATAAGGCTAGACTTGTTGCAAAGGGTTATGCTCAAGAAAAGGACATTGATTTTGATGAGACCTTTGCTCCCACTTGTCGTATGACTACCATTCGTAGTATTTGTGCATTGGCAGCTCATAATGGTTGGAATGTACATCAGCTGGACATAAAGACTATGTTCTTAAATGGAGATTTGCATGAGGAGGTGTATGTATCGCAGCCTCATGGTTTTGTTCAAAGAGGGCAGGAAAACAAAGTGTGTAGGTTGAAAAAGGCTTTATATGGTTTAAAGCAAGCTCCACGAGCTTGGTATGAAAAGATACATGCATATTTGACTGCACATGGGTTTCAGAATAGTCCAACAGAAAGCACTTTGTATGTTAAACGTGTGGATGGTGTACATCTAATCATTGCTCTCTATGTCGATGACATGCTGCTCACAGGACCAAATGAGAGTCATATTGCTGATTTTAAGGCTGATTTGAATGCCTCTTTTGAGATGTCAGATTTGGGACATTTCCATCATTATTTGGGGATACAATTTAAGCAGTGTGATGGAGATATTGCTTTGTGTCAAACAAAGTATATTGAGACATTGTTGCGGAGATTTGGCCTTGAAGACTGCAAGCCTATTGCTACTCCAATGGAGACAGGTTTGAAGTTGAGTCTTCATGATGCTGGAGATCACTTTGATGTCACACTCTCAGACAACTATTGGTTGCCTCATTTATGTATGCATTACGAGGCCGGACATTCAATTTGCAGTCTCACAGGTGAGCAGGTTTATGCATAGCCCAAAGTCTCAGCATTGGAAGGCAGTTAAACGCATCTTTCGCTACTTGAGTGGCACCATACATCTTGGGTTGTTTTATCCCAAGAGGGGATCGTTGTCGCCAGATTTATATACTTTTTTGGACTCAGATTGGGCTGGTTGCTATGACACAAGAGTGTCCACAAGTGGTTTTTGTTTCATGCTCGGTAGCTCATGCATATCTTGGTTGAGCAAGAAGCAACCTACTGTGGCCACTTCTAGTTGTGAAGCTGAGTACAGGGTAGCTTTCACAGCTATGGTTGAGTGTGTGTGGCTCAGACGGCTTATGGCTGACTTGGGTGTTGGACAGGAGTCTGCCACCTCTATCTTCACTGACAGTCAGAGCACATTGGCAGTTGCGAGAAACCCAGTTTTTCATGCTCGCACAAAGCACATTGAGGTGCATTATCACTATGTTAGGGAGAGACTCTCAGCAGGAGAGATCAGCTTGGCCTATGTGCCAACACAGGACAACCTCGCCGATCTTTTGATAAAGGCGCTTCCTCGTGAGAAGTTCGAAGCTTTCCGCAAAGCTTTGGGCTTGCTCCCCTTTGTGGATTGATCTACTTCGGGCATGGCACTCCCCTATACATGAGTGCCAGCTCTCATTCACACCATCACTCCCAAGGGGGATTTGTTGCCATATATATAGGCAGTGATGTGTGTGAACACACTTAGGACCGTCGGGGCACTTTTTCCCTCTTTAGGAGGTTTTTTCCCCCGGCTTGTAAATACGCCCATCATTCTAGGGCTAACTTATCTTTGTACATTGACACAATCTAATACACTTTGTGTTGTGTGCATTCTTGCTTCTTCTTCTCCAAGCTTTGTGTGCTTTCCTGCAACCCTAATTCCAACATGTATAGCTTCTTGGCCTAAGCCTAGGAACATACATGACCTTAGATCTTTTCTTGGCCTATGTAGTTATTATAGGAAGTTCGTCAAGAATTTTGCTTATATTGCTCATCCTTTGACTGAACTCCATAAGAAAGCTACAAATTTCAATTGGACTGAAAAGCAAGATAAATCTTTTGCAACACTCAAGAATGCTTTAACACAAGCACCAGTTCTAACACTACCTGATTTTCAAAGACCATTCTTTATAGTAGTGACTGATGCTAGTGGCAAAGGATTTGGAGCTATTCTTATGCAAGACAACCATCCTATTGCTTATCAGAGTAGAAAGCTTAAGCCTGCAAAGCAAAATTATAGCACATATGACAAGGAATTAGCAGTAGTAGTGCATGCTTTGAAAAGCTGGAAGCATTACCTAATGGGTTCTGAATTTCTTATTAAGACGGATCAACAAAGCATTAGGCATTTGCTTTCGCAACCCCTTATTTCAGATAGGCACATCAAATGGCCATCTTTCATTCAAAGTTTCCAACCTATGATTCAATACCAACCTGGAAAAGAAAATGTTGTTGCCGATGCTTTGACTCGAAGACCAAATATCAACAACATTTCCATTATTGAAAGTGAACCATTTGTACTTATGAAAGAAACTTATGAAGTTGATCCAGATTTTTTTGAAACATGGATCAAATTGCGTGAAAACAATTGGACACCTCAAGGAAGTTATTCTCATAGTGATGGCTATCTTTTCTTTGAGAAAAGATTGTGTGTTACTCAACCTTATAGACAACTTGTCTTGGAAGAGATGCACCAACCACCATTTGTGGAACATAGAGGAGTTTCCGCAACACTTCAAGTAGTTTCTCGAGAATTCTTTTGGCCTCATTTGAAGAATGATGTAGCTAAATTTGTAGCTGAATGTAATATTTGCCAAGCAATTAAAAGCTACAAAGGCAAAGCTTTAGGATTGCTTATGCCTCTACCCATTCCTGATAGACCATGGGAACAAGTGTCTATGGACTTCATTACTGGTTTTCCTACTACTTCCAGTCATCATGACATGATTTGGACAATAGTGGACAGGTTTAATAAGCAAGCCTATTTCATTCCATGTAAAAAGACACTAACTTCTCAGCAAGCCGCGAACATATTTGTCAAGCAAATCTTTGTTCATCATGGACTACCCAAAGTGATAGTTTCTGATCGAGATTCTAAATTTTGTAGTCATTTTTGGGTTGCTCTTTTCTCAAACTTAGGCACTAAGTTAGATTTTTCCACGGCTTTCCATCCGGAATCGAATGGACAGACCGAAGTCACAAATAGCACTATCCTAGATATGCTTAGAGCCTATGTTTCCCAGCAACCTAGTGCATGGGATAAGTACATACACCTACTCCAATTTTCTTATAATAATACTCCTCATTCTGCTACTAGTCGAGCACCATTTGAGATTATCTATGGTAGAGCTTTGCCTATTCCGGCTACTAGACTCTCCCATAAGATTGAAGCTGCCGACCAATATGTTAGAGACTTTGATCACATTTTATCTGAAGTGCGTGATTGTATTGCAAGAGCTCAAGAGAAGTATACATCTCAAGCAAATAGGAAGCGTAAAGATTTTTCATTTCAAGAAGGTGATTATGTACTTTTGAGAAATGAAAAACGGCGATTAAAGAGTGTGGAAAAATTCCCTGCAGTTAAGCTAGCGCCTAGATATTATGGGCCATTCAAAAGATTAATGATGTGGCCTATAGACTAGAGCTTCCATCTAATTGGAATATCCACAATTCTTTTCATATCCATCTCTTGAAACCCTTTCGAGGAACACTTCTTACTCACCCAACATATGAGGAACCACCTCTTATTGAAGGAGAGGAAGAAGTCTTAGTTCCTGATGCTATCATTGATCAAGAGATAACAACAACAAGAACAGGTAATCAATACTTCAAGTATCTTTTGACTTTCAAGAATCATCCTCAAGAAGATGCTAAATGGATGCCTGAGAGATTTTTCCGAGTTTACCCTGAAATTCTTCATTCTTTTCAAACCCAGCAAATCCGCAATTGAGAACAATTGCAAACTCAAGCAAGAGGGATGTCATGAGAACATATTTTTAGTCCTCTAGAAAAATATTATTTATCCCCTCTTGAGTAATTTGGGGACGCCTGGATTACTCTTGCGTCATGCCGGCTAGGTTAATATCGTGGGTGACACCACTATAAATATTAATATGTACGGTATAGTGACGTATGTTTGGGGCCATCTATGATTATTTCAGTTAGGTTCATATGGCAGGGTGATTCTTGGGGTACTTACGCTTGGTAGTCATGAGTTGGTTATGATTTATGCCTGTTTAATATTTGTGGGATTAATTTAATTATTAATTGGGCTTATATTTTCAGGTGATGAAGACTATGAAAAATGAAGAGTTTACTTTGGAAGAAATGTCTTAGTCCATCATATTTAATTTTTGGCAAGCATAGTAGCTTGCAACCTTAGAAAATGATTTTTCCATTTTGAACTTTAGGAAAGATACATTTATAATGTGGAATTTATTAAAGCCTATAGCTTTACCCTAGTCCCAATATTAGACACTGTATATTTGTAAAAGAAGAGTGCCGTGCTCTCTAAAAGCACATTTTGTATATTTTGGGGGCTATGGCCTATTTTTGAAAAGCTAATTAAATACCCTTGTGTGGGGGAAGGCCATGCACAAGGGGGGGAAGATTGCACCCAGCATGGTCTATTGAGCTAAGTATTTTAATTTTGTTAAGTGTTTGAATTTCAATTAATTTGATTTAGTTGAAGCTTACAAAGCATTGGTTTTTATGGTTGAATCAATTCTTGTGAATTCTCTACTCTTCCACAATCTATCCTAGAGTAAGATTCCGGTTGCATTCACACTATGTAAAACATAATTGATTAGATTCACTCCCACATTGGACTCACTCACAATGTCTTCACACACATCTCACGTGTTCACATAGTTAATCAGATTCACTCACAATCAAACTCACACCACACATTACCGTTGATCGAATTCACTCACAATCAACTTAGCTTGGGCATGTGTTACTATTAATCGGATTCACTCATAATCAACTTAGCCCAATATATTCTTTTCACTTTTTGAGTCACCCAAGAATTAATAAATCAATTACCATAACACCCCTCTTGCTTGGGTTGCACGATTGTCCTTGGTTTGCAACAATTCCTCTCAGCACTTAATATGATAAGTTATCCACATCACATAAAGATATCATTAAAAGTATCCGTCACTCACGGACATCAAAAAGAGTATCCTTCACAGAAACCAACACGAGTATCCTTCATAGATAACCCATTAATTATTCTTGGTATTGAGATGAAGATAATTGTAATAAATTGAAGTAATTTTATGTATAATAAAATCTATGGACTCAATGTGAAATGACAATAAGTGACATATATCCTTCAGTTGACAATTGAAAAACATATGTGCATCATTATTAGTTCACTGAAGTCTTAATAGTGAATGGTCTAATATGTATTTTTTTCGCGTTTAGAAAGTGTATATCAGTCTCATTGAAACTATTATGAATAATTTGAATTTAACTAAGCACTATTCTTTGACTATTTAGGAAATTAATAAATATACCCTAGAAGAATTTTCCCCCTCTTTCTTGGCAAAAAGGTCAACTATGGACTCTACATTTCCTTTCATATTGAATAATGTATAAGAATGAGTTTTAGACTTACCTTGCTAGTCGTAGAACTTTCGCTCTAATGACTCATTTCAATCCGGCTATGAACTTTCGTTTTTAGTCCTTCGATCGCACTCTCTCGCGATGGCCTAAAGTTGGATAAGTGTTTGCCAAAACTTATCCACATACATCTACATAGTTTCTTTATCGAGTTGGTGTAACATATCCCATTGTTGATGCGCCTTGGCTTTGTATTGAGGTGGAAGAAAATTTTATTTGATGAGCTTTTGAAA
This sequence comes from Cibotium barometz, assembly GCF_041138505.1. Taxonomy (NCBI): domain Eukaryota; kingdom Viridiplantae; phylum Streptophyta; class Polypodiopsida; order Cyatheales; family Cibotiaceae; genus Cibotium; species Cibotium barometz. The sequence goes on along the minus strand of NC_141057.1, from coordinate 48,396,908 downwards.
TTCCTTCCAAGTCCTTGGTCTATCTGGTCCTTGCTTGATAGTGTTCCACCATAGAGATGTACTTTCAACCAAATGGTTGGCAGCACATTTGACTTTGTCCTTCTCTGAAAATTCTTCTCGAGAAAAATAGTCATCAAGTTGACTAAGCCATGATAATACGATCTTTGGTTCCTTATTACCATCAAAAATTTGAAAAGTGAAAGCTTTGCGGCTAATATTGGTTTCCCTCTTCATTTCCTGTGCTTGAAGAGTAGCATGTATTGTCTTCGGTATGCAATGCCCCTCAAAATCTGAAGAATCAGATCCAAGAGACGACCTTCTTCTTTTCTTGAGTGAAATTCTTCTCTCAAGTTCTTCTCTTTGATTGCGCTCAATGGGCGAGTTGAGCTTGAAGTACATTTAATTGATCTTAGATAGTTGGCAATAGAGGATAGGTTGCCATTGTAGAAGAACAAACTAAAATAATATGGAAGTGTGAAAATAAAATAGAAAAAGTAACAAGCTTATCTGACTCCCATCTATTCGAAATAAGGCTTTTTGAAGCGCTCAAAGGCGATGGCATCCAATGAAAAATAAGAATAATAATCCAATAATGCCTTAATGTTGACAATTTGGAAAGAAGCCCGAAACACTTGTTTTGGTACCAAAATTTAGAAATTGGAGAGTCGAGGCCAAAGAAAACATTATGGCATGGAAACTCCCTCTATCTCCATATTTGACCAATAAAAATTTTGGATTTTTTAAAAATCTCTCAATTAATTGATGTAGAATCTGAAATTTCAACAAAAGGGGGTTTTTGTAGCCTTTATTTCACTTGAGAAGGCATGGTTTTGAAGCTTGATCTATGAAGAGTTGCTTGAAAGATTAATGGTAAAGCTTTAAAAAGAAGGTATTTAATATAGCTTATAGCTTGGGTAGGTAGCCACGCTATAAGCTCGGCTTATTTAAGCTTTACTTAAGCTTCTTCTTAAGCATAAATGTAGCGATGAGGCTACTTCAAAAAAACATGGATGTGTAGGATGATTGTGAGCCTTTCCCATTATACAAATTGAGCAGATAAAGAGCTTAGCAATTATGAAATTAGACCAATGATCTCCTCAATGAGCTAATTCCATTCATAAAGATGGATTATGAAGAGGATTAGAATTCATGAATGTGGTTTTGGTAGAAGCAGGGTGGTTTTACTTCAAGAAAAGTGGTTTTATGCATATAAAGGTGGCTTTAAACCTCAATCCTTGATCCGATAGGCCAAAAAATTTCCATAAACCATTGAATCTTTGCCCAAATGTCTCTTTGTTTTTGCCTCCTTTGCCCTTTGGATTTTTGAATGAATCTTGTCTTTGTCCAGAGACAGGATTTTTGAATGCCCTTTGGATTTTTGAATGAATCTTGTCTTTGTCCAAATCCCATGTACCCTTGCAGGCTTTTGGAGATTCTCCTCTTCCCATGCAAGAATTTTTAATTCGTAGAAAAAGCCTTCAAAATTGCTCCAAGCCAATAACCTTTGAGAAAATTTGATTTCTTGATTTTTCTTCAAGTCTCCACGACCCAAATTCAATACTTGAATTTTTCATGCTCTAATACCACTGTTTACAAAACCTTTGGTACATGGAGATTTGAGTATACCACAAATTGATAAATAAAGAAAATAAACCATAGACACCATAGCATAACTCAAGAGAGCATAAAAATCAAAGAACACAAGATTGGGTGCAATCCTCCCCCCCGATGTGTGTGGATCCTCTCCCACACGTGATATTTAAATCATATTTCATAAATCTAGGCCTTAGAGCCATAAATAGCATAGCTTTTCCAAAATTGTGCTTTTTACAAAATTGAACCATAGTCCAATGCTTTTAAAGTATCTTGTCGAAAATAAACCTTACCCAACATATGTGCAATGGGCCAAACCATACAGAATTAATTATTTTGCACACATGTGCATAGCTAGATAATTCCATCCAATGTCCACCTTCGTTGTCCCAAACTTATGATCTATACTCAAAGACAATCCTTAATGTTAGATCACAATTACTTTGGAATCACTCACAAAAATAATACTGACAAGTGGAAATCATTATGTAGATGCACGTACTACCATGCAATACATATAATTAATCAGATTCACTCCCACATTGGATTCACTCACAATGTCTTCACACTATGTGAAACATAATTAATTGGATTCACTCACAATGTCTTCACACGCATCACACGTGTTCACAGAGTTGATCGAATTCACTCACAATCAACTTAGCCCAAGATATTCTTTTCACTAGTTGGGTCACCCAATGATTAATAAATCAATTACCGTAACACTTATAAAGCTAGAGTTGGTCTAGTTGTTGTGCTGATCTGTTGGTACTTTTATTGCAGCGCCATATCTACACATGGATATATCATGGTTCTCCAAGCATCTATAATGTGTAAATAGAGTAGTGGTGTGAGTCACAGATGAGGGCACTCCATGCTCGTGTGGTTTCATCTACATATCGAACACAAGACTAGCTCTCTTCTTAGGTAAAGGTGTGCATTGTTTGGAGATTCCTTACCTCCTTTAACTTGACCTCGAGGATGTCCAAGGTTAATTTGTATTTTTACCTACCTTTCCCTAGTGTCTAGGTCATGCCGACTTTACACCCAAGATGGTGCATCCAAATATGAAGTCTTATTCTCTTCAGGTTGGGGTAATTCTAACATGCTAGCTTCAAATTCCATGGCCATCTTGTAGCATACATCCAATGTAGTTGGTCTTGTTAGCACATAGTCATGCATGCTTAGATCTTGTACTCCCTTTTCAGAAGCATGGTAATTGTTCGTCGAGAGTGAACCTCTTGATCCGTATCTCCATTGCAATTCGAATAACCCTTTGACAATGTTTAAAAGACCACCATCGGATACTGTGGGGGAGCTTGCAACCCTCTCATCAATCATTTGACCTTCCTCAATGGATTCTTTACTATTGGTTTCGCTTGAATTTAAACCTTTCAAGGAAAACACACTTTGGTGTGTACTAAAGGACTAGATCCACTAGTAGTAGATAGTTAGGAAGATCCTTGGTAGTTAGGAAGATCCTTGGTAGTTAGATACACTATCCTCTAGATAAATTTTATCTCCCATAATCTTTATAAATCTCAAGTGCATGTAAGAATGTTTCAAAGCAAGCCAAATCTCAATGTATGGTTCCAAATTTTATTTGCTTATGAGCCTCTGGTTATTTACCCAAGGGCAGAGTTATTCACGGTTTGGTTTTTCATGCCTAAATAGTTCACTCACCCTTGAAATTCAAGGTGATAACATGGACTAGTATTTTCCCACGGTTGATTAGACTAAGCACCATCTATAATTAAGCTAATCCAAAAGATATTCACGGCGTGAATATCTAGAAAATAATCACGCATGAATAACTCAAGATAGTCATGGGACCATGCAAAACTCTGGTTTTTCATGCCATAATTTTTTCAAGATAAGAGGATAAGAATTTCTATTTTTGGCAAAACAATCCCTCAATTCACGATGTGATTTTTGTTGAGACTTTTTTGTAGCATGAATTTCTCTAATTTTTCACAGCATTAAAAACTCTCAGGCATGAAAAACTAGTTTTTATCTTTGATTTGAGCTTTCAAGTTCCAAAACCTATTTTTACCTACTCAAAAAGGTGTAGTTTGGACCTACTTACATTACAACCTTTTTAATCAACACAATCCGGAAAAGGTTACTAGACCTTTTCAATTCCCCTTTGGCCCATAAGAATTTGAGAACTAGTTTAGATAGGGAGAAATGCTTGTTTGTGCAAAGGAGAAGCATGAGAAAAGGAGGCCAAAGGTGGAGGGAAGCCAAACAAGAGGACAAAAGGAATGGGGGAACTTGAGTTGCAAGAAATAGGGAACGAGGAATTCTAGAATGACCACTAAGAAATGCTAGAACGACCATTAGGAAATGAGGTGTGTGGGATCGTGCTACACAAGTAACCTTCTTGAGACTTGTTTTATTAGGGAGAAGAATAATTTAAGACCATGATTCTTAGATCAATCATCAAATTTGAGGTAACACATAAATGAAGTTAAATTTTAGTACCATAATGGTTGTGCAAGAACGACCTCTTGTAAAGTGAGTGGTATAATGATTAAGCAAGAATCACCCCCTTGTAGGGACCCATATGAGTGGTATCTTCATGATCTCTCTCTCTCTCTCTCTCTCTCTCTCTCTCTCTCTCCAAAATATTGCTTTATAAATGGCCACATGGCCACCATGTGATGTACTAGCTTTCCCTCACTAATTACTCCAAACCACAAGTGGAGCTCGCAGTACCCTCATCCAATATATAGCCATGTCATTCTCCACCAAATCAGCTGACCGTAAGGAAGAGACTTGCCACAATAGTAGCCCTTTTATACAACCTATGTGAGAGAACCTATGTGAGATGTAATAACAACTTTTGCATCAAATATGAAGGCATTCCTAGTTAACCAGATATGCCACAAACCTATCCACTAAAAAAATGAAAGAAAAGTGAATGCTCTGGGTTATCTAGCCCATTCGGAATCTTGCCAAAAATCCAATCTTTAACATTTGCGGGCCTATATGTGAACAGAGTCTATATGTGAGAAAGGAAATCCCACACCTTCTTTGCTACTGGACATGAAATGAAAAGATGCAGGCATGTTTCCAAGCATCATAGTACAAAACACACAATTACTAGAAGCAATCCGTCGCTTTCACAAACTGATCTCCCAATGGTAGGCCTCCAACTAGTATACACCATAGGAACACCTTCCCTTAATATGGAATCTTAGACCACCAGCCCTGTGAGATTACTTCCATCCACCAAGCCCTACTCTTCTTTATGTTCCATACCCTATTAGCCTTCTTAGTGATCCAGTGCTTATCTTCCATCATCATATGGTACACTTGATTTATTGTACACTAGATAATGTCTTGAGGCGTTCTAAATGCCCAATCTAACCAAGGTTGCTAGTCCTCCAACTGAGGAATATCACCAAACGGTGTTAGTGCTACCCTCACCTTCTCCCATAACTGTAGATATTCACGTGGAACCCAAAAATATTGACGAATTTTCCGAAAAGATAATAAGCGACCTCTGTGTGGCAACAAAGCATCCAAAATTCTCTCTCTCTCTCTCTCTCTCTCTCTCTCTCTCTCTCTCTCTCTCTCTCTCTCTCTCTCTCTCTCTCTCTCTCTCTCTCTCTCTCTCTCTCTCCCCCCCACAGGACTCCATAGCTAGGGGTTGCATCGGTCACTGCTAGGGGCAAGACTATGTAAGGTTGTGGCATTACCCAGCCCAGTTAGGCCAGAAAACATTGCTCAAGTAGGTCAGAAACTCAAATCTCTACAAGCCATATCTATTCAACAAGAGATGAAGATATGCTAAGGGAAGCTTTGAGCATTCAAATGATTGAAAGACCCATAACCCATGCTATTGTCACCATTTGAGGGGTCTTAAAAGCACGTGGCCAAAAGGCCAAAAGGGCATCTATTCACTGAGAGAAGCTCGTGATAGTCCTTTTTAGCAAGACATGGGAAGCATACTATAATCGTGAAGTTGATCATAGCTATCGTCCCACAACAAGCAAGAAGCCACACTGACATCAAACAAAGTTCATGTGGGGATTATGTACCATGATGTACCAGACACTCTCGGCTAGGGCAACCTTGTCAAGCTCCAATTATTCCATTGGAATGCTTCCAAGAGAAAACAATGAGCTTTTCTACTTGTCCCTTTTTTTTCACTTGGAATCTCATAACTTTTTTAAGTTTTAATGCTTTTACAGATCATATATGCATGGTAATATTAAGCTCACCCAAAAAAATGAAGAATGGTATATGAACTTACACATAAGAACATTTCAAAGTTGCGTTTTGTATAATTAACTTTTTCCTAACCTCATAACTAGGAAAAAAAAGGTATAAAATATATAAGTTTGATATACTATATGGACTAAATATAACCATACTTGGATTAGTTTTGAGAAAGTTAAGTTTATTTTTGGATTTTTCAATATGAAGACTACACGATTTATAATCTAATAGAGTATTTTATGAAATAAATTAAAATTAAAAGTGTAAAAGTTTACAAGTTTAACATGCTAGATAGACTCGTTGGACATATTCCAATCAATTTGAGTATAAGCAGAATCATATTTATGTTTTTTTTGATGTGAGGTAAATGTTTCAATAATAAGAAGAGTAATGATCCAAATACTAAGACTAAAGAGAATACTTCTAAGCGAAGACGACCAAAAGCGGCCAATCAAATGCTTCAAGTGCAATAAGGAAGGCTAAATTTCTTCCAATTAGCCATAGAGGGCATCTTCTATTATCAACACTACTATGGTTGAGTGGTGGTTGAAGGCGAGAGTAATGCTGGTTAGGTGGTGGGGTGGTTTGCTGTGGTCGACACTAGCAACCAAGCTAAGCAAGCTTTGCCAAGCTTACCAAATGTGGCAACAACCTATGTTGAAGTTAAGGCAATTAGACTATGTAGAGTGGCAAGGTGGTAGCATTTGGTGCAGTTCATGATGTAGACAGGTGGGTAATAAGCTGGTCATGTTAGGTGGAGGAGTTGGTGTGAGTAATGCTGAGTAGCAAAGAGGCATCAGCTTTGATACCATGTTGAAGTTCATGGTAAAGCTACAGTTAGGGTTTGCAGGTACAGGGCTCAACATCATGTCATAGGAGTGTGTGTGCAAAAGGATAGAGAGAGAAAAAAGAGGATAAAGCTTTTAGAGAGAGAGTGGAGTACATGAACGTTTGATGTGATAGTTTCTTGACTGATTCAATGAAGTACAAGTACCTTTATAGGCTACAAAGGTTATCTTCTTGACATCATTACTTATATCATATCATACATAAATATCTAGATATTATTGATACTCCTCTAAGAGGTGCTTCACACACAAACACTACCACACTCATAAGAGTGGGTTCACACATAGGTAAGTCGTTGATTCCCTATATGATTAGTGAAGGGAAGAGTTAGTAAATGTGGAGAGTGTATATTTGGCACAGTTAGAAATGCCAAAATTAACAAGTTGGTAAAACATGCATAATTATAATTATTGATGCTTATTTTTAGTATCTTCAAATTCAACAAAAATAATTTTCATGCATGGTAAACACAAATTATGCTTACTTGATGAAAAAGAATTTGAGCATAATTGTGGCCGTGTGACTGAGAAAAAATCCAATAAGAAGCAGAGAGAATCCATCAATGGGAAGTTCAAAATAATAAAGCATTGTTAATTATAGAACTTGGATTATTAGATTAGTTCATTGCATTAACTTCTCCAACCCTACTAACAATTTCAAAGCGCATTTGGACAAAGTATTTGGCACAAAGGTAGTTAATTGAAAATTTATTTTGAAGTACTATTTGTTTGGGTTAAAAATGAAGCCAAGTGATAGCATGAAAACCCTGATATCACTACCTACTAAACTCTTATATATAACAATTGGGCTCTTTGGTTAAGGTGGTCGATGATAAGCAAGCCATAATTTTAATAAGCTTACATGAACTTGAAGACTACTCCTATGTTATAAGTGCATTAAAGACCAGGCTCATGTAAAGCTTTGTAGCCAATGAAATCACATATTTTACGATATGCATTTAAGCCACTGGGCTAAATGTCGCATCATATTCAAGCCTATGAGATTGTGTATAACACTTACTGACCAAACTTGCTTTATATCTTTCCATGGATCCATCTGACTCACCTTTGACCTTGTAAACCCATTTATAACCAATCACATTCTTGCCATTTGGTAGCTCAACCAAATCCCATGTGTCATTATGTACCAATGCATCTATCTCTTCATCCATAGCTTTGTTTCAAGCTTCTTTGCTAATAGCCTCATCAAAACATGTAGGCTCCACATGCTTCTCACCACCATAGATGTAATATATGCATATAGCACATAGCACATAGCATGTCCTCTATATGTCAATCTTTGAATTTGATATCTCACCCTTTGTGACCCCTCCTCAATGGTTGTGGGTCACTATGAGCTCCATGAGCTCTATCATGTGGTGGTACATCCTTAGTATGCTTTACACCTAGAGCCTTCACTAAAACAAAGAAGTTTCAAAAGTATGAGAATTTATAGTTTTGACATGCTAAATAGACTCATTGGGCGTGTTTCGACTGATTTGAGTATAAACACGACCATATTGTCATGAGTTTTAAGCAAGTTATGTCCATTTTAAGTTTGGGCCTAGGCCCAATTAAAAGTTATTTCTAGTTTAAGTTTTGGGCTTGGCTTGCTTGGGGCCCAGACAAGCAAGTGCCACCAAGCCCAGAAAAAAGCTAGTGTCAGCCTTGACACACTAAAATATCAAAATTGATTGGAATAGGCCTAATGAATTAGCATCGCGCAAAACTATAAAATTCTACACTTTTGAGAAAAACAAGTATTTTCTTTATAAGGTTTTTTTATATAAAGTTTCTACTTCATAATGCTATTACATGTGAGTTGATATAGCATTACTACTTTAAGTTTTTAGTGAGCTTAACAAAATTTTACCATACATATATGATGAATATAAGCATTAAAATAGTGAGCTTTCAAACACGTTTCCGTTGGGGGGGTGGGGGGAGGAAAACTAGAGAAGCTCACCATTTTGCCTTGGAAGGGGGAGGAAAACTAGAGAACCTCACCATTTTGCCTTGGAAGCTCGGTTGTAAAAGCTCACAAAAAATTATTCCGCTTTCTGCTCACACTAGCAAGAGCAGTCCACATGATGTCTAGAATCTATCCATGTGCAATGATAATGAAGCCGTAGAGGTGGACAAGAATTGGAGGTGTGCTTTCAGAAAAGGATAGTCAAGGGTAGCTTACATGAAGGGAGGATGGCCATTTCACGAGCGAGAGGGAACGAGCGAGAGCGCGTTTCAAGCGGTGGGGCAATGATTTGTAATGAACATGAAGACACCTGTTGTATTTTTTGTGTGAATATATCACCGTTGAATCGTCCAACCACAAACTTATTTTTTATATAGGGAAAAAAATATCGACCATGACAGGAAACCTCAAACGATGAATCTTAACTTCTATTGAAGAAAAAAATCTTGACAACAACCAGAAATCTTAAACCATGAAACCCAAAAAACATAACTCCAACAGTTAATGCTACACATATTATCCTCCGAAGACAAAAAAACAGGCAACCAATAACCTTTACCATGCGTTTGTAGTTAGCACCCCAAAATTTGTCAATACATATTCGAACATCCCCAAAAATGCCCTGTGGCTCTACAACATTTGCATGGTAGCGACGACCAGACAATGTTTAAAATAGCTCCACTTTTGTCAAAGCCTCCTAGTGCATGCTAACCCAATTCTAGGGTTAACAAGATCTACCACCATTATCTTACATCAAGGAGTCATGATGGATACACTAAAGGGTCGTATATTCAAGATATGAAGCAATAGTGTCCAAAGCTACAACTTAGACGAGCGCGCGTAATGGTGTGACGGAGTATTTATGGTGATTCCCACTTCAAGAGTGTGTGGTAGCAAGTTAGGATGAAGTCCTAAGTGATGTACTTCATGGATATATTATGAGAGTTGTCATTGTAATAGCATTAGGCCTCTTATGAGCCTAAAGTGCTCGGTCGGCCATAGTTTAAGTGAGTGTGAACACTTATGGCCATGTATATAAGTGTATCTCTCATAATACAACACACTCTCCCATTGTGCAATTGAATTTTGCTCTTGCTAATCCTCTTACTAATCTCTTCCTAATGCATGCTAGTGAGTGTGTGTGAGTGAAGTGAGGTGAGAGGAGGGACAAGTACTCGTAGTGCAATGCGGCGGTGTGACAACGCTCGGGAGGAATTACTTCTTAAGGAGTTGTAGAGCTTGGAGACCTTAAGGGTTACGAGCTCGGCCATTGGAAAGATTCTCATGACAGTTGCTGTTCACCAGGTAATCTCTTTTTGGATGTGTTTCAATGAGGATTAGGGTGAGGCATAACATTTTTGGCACAGTTGTCGGGGAGCCATCCCTTGGTTTTTTCCCTTTAATCTACGCATTATCCATTTCCCATTATCTTAATTAATGGTTTCCCATCAAAAAGATGTAGATTTGATGGTGATTTGTGTGTGATTTGGTGTAAAATAGCTCTCTTTTTTGTTTTTGAAAAAAATACTTTTTACTTAATTTTTAGCCTAATTTGTTGGTTTTATTGTTATTATTGTGGTTTTTCATATTCTTAGGGATTGTACATAGTTTATATTAGGCTTAGTTTGTATCCATTACATCAAACAATGCAATAGAATGCAACTTTTAGTGAATGTTAGCTCTCTTTAGTGTTAAACATAGAACTAAAATCATTAATTTTAGCTTAATTGTATGTTATTGTTGAAATTATTTGTATTAGAGTGTTAACAAGCATTAGGAGTAGCTTAATCTTTCAAAAAAATTCTTAAAACCGTAAAAAAACCTTTGAATTTGACTAATTTCTCTTAATGAACTGGTTTTTGACATTAAGGGTGATTAATCTTGTTCAAGAGGCAAAAAAACTTAGAAAATGTGTTAATTGGGGTCTAAATTGATCATATGAGTAGTCGAAATTAGTATTTTTAAGTGTTTTGAAAGCATCTAGATGCATCAAAACACCTAATTACATCATTTCTTCATTAATTGGAAAAATTTGACTCTCTTTGCTTAGTTTTGCCTTAAAAGAGGAGACCACAATTAAGAGTCTAATTAATCTCTTATTTTAGATTAATTTACACATTTGTTGATGTATAAAGATTAGCATTCCCTTGCGCTATCCAATGATGTGCTCAATTGTGTGAATTAATTAGAGATTAGTTAGAGTCCTTGATTAGTGTAAAAAAGGAAAAGATTAGTGAAAATATTAATCTTGGATTAATTCTTAATCATTTTTTTACATAACCCATTAAGGATAATGAGCATTCAATGAGTAGATGCTCATGAGTTGTCAAATTGTCCATTTTGGGGGTCATTTATGAAGGGTGTAAGGGGTGTCATAAAAAGGTTGACTTTTTTGATTCCCACTTACCTTTTTGGAAAAATGCCCATATCTCCTTAATTTGAAATTCAAAAAATATCCCCCCCCCAAAAAAAAAAATTCGTATTTCCTATTAGACTCTTTTAAAAAAATCAAAAAAATGGTTCACGCCGTAAACCATTCTACAACTTCACAGCCTAAGGTTTCACACCCTAGAAGTTTGCGGTGGGAAAAAAAATCAAAAAATGGTTCACGCCGTGAACCATTTCTACTTCACGGCCTAAGGTTTCATGCCCTAGGAGTCCGTGCCAAATAAATTTTGAAAAATGGTTCACGTCGTGAACCATTTCTACAACTTCATGGACTAAGGTTTCACGCCCTAGGAGTCCGCCGTCGTCAAAAAAAAAATCAAAAAATGGTTCACGTCGTGAGCCATTTTTGCAACTTCACGGACTAAGGTTTCACGCCCTAGTAGTGCGCCGAAAAAAAATTAAATTTAACTTTTTCATAAAGTCCGATTCACGACGTGAAACACTAAGGATTTACAGCGTGAATACCTTTGTTCATGCGACCGAAAAAAAAATCAAATTTAACTTTTTCGTGAAGTCCAGTTCATGGCGTGAAATGCTAAGGATTCATTCACGGCATGAAACCCTTCGTTCATGGGGTCAAAAAATAAAAAATAAAAAAATCAAATTTGACTTTTTCGTGAAGTCCAGTTCACAGCATGAAACCCTTCGTTCACGCGGCCAAATTTTTTTTTATAAAATTCATAAAGTCCGCTTCATGCCATGAAATGTACCCTGCTAGTTCACAACGTGAAAGGGGATCTGTCGACCCAAATAAAAAAACTATGAAAAACACCCCTATTTGGCGGCCCGTATCTCCTAAACCATACATCCGATAAAGGCGCTCTAGGATTCATCAAAAATTTGACATCGAGCTCTTCAACTTTGGACTTGGCTGTCCGAAGTCAAATTGATCGTTTTGGCCTCCGACCAGCAGCCTTAAAATTCGACCCGAAAATCAAGGCAAAACACAGTCCAAAAACCACAAAAATCGCCAAAAACAGCACAAAAACAACGACGAATCATATTCGGGCTACTTTTTGAGGATCTAAACAACAAAATCACAGATGACTCAGGGAAACAAAGTTGTAGAACTCCAAAAATACTATCTCTCTCATATCGAGTTTTTCAAAATTCCTTTTGGAACACCCTCAAAAATGTGTTGTGAAACAGGGAAAAAATTCTTGATTTTTTTTCATCTTGGGAACAGTGATGGAAAATGGATTTTAGGACCTCCTCTTTCATCTGGGAAGTTACTAGCATACACTTTTTCTAGAAAATTATCTCTAAGAGGTCGTTCACGTCCGTATAGCATCTAAGCTATTTAGGACAAACGCACACTCTTTTGACCCAACGATGAGTACGCCAAGCCTCTTGAGGCTTGTAATATAAAAAGCAAAAAAAAAACCCTATATTTGCTCATTAAGGAGCATTTAAGCAATCCGACATGGCAACAATAGAGGGATTGCCAAGGATCACACACGGACTAAACCCAATGGCTCACATCTTCGAGCCATTAAGATCTTGGCCCCAAATGCACCTCCCAATACCATTGGCCATGCCTATAACAAGCGTGTCATCAGGTTTTACACCCCCTGTCACTTTGATTCCACCGGGCTTTGGTTCCGTACCTAACATTTCCACCAATCTTATAGGTACCGACCCTTTTTCCCATGGATGCCCACACCTTAGATATGCTGACTAGTCTAGGAAGGGGGGTTGCCCAAGGACTCAATGAGTCTCTCCCAAACAAGAGCACTCACATACGGCCTCAGTGACTCATACAAAAATATGGCCGTACAAATTTCCAAAATCATGGGCAAATACGACAAACAACAGACCATGTTCAATTCATTCAAATGTTTGAACAGAGATGTGAAGCCTTTGGAAATCCCAATTGCCCCACCAAGGTACATGCGTTGAACTTATGCTTAGAGGGCAAGGCTAGTTGATGGTTCATCACATTGATGCTGGCAATCAAGACCAAATTCAGAACCTTGAAAGTAGCCTTCATCCATGGCTTTTCCAGACAAAGTGATCGATGGAGTGCAGTAAAAGAACTCTATATTCAATTGAGCGTAAACCAAATAAATCCATTAGAGACTTTATCCTACGGATAAAACTCTTGGACTCACGATGTGAGTCATGGAAAAAATTAAACGATATTCAATTGAAGAGATGTTTAATGATGGGCTTAAAGAATAACAACTTACACAACTTGATCATTGTATCCAATCCGGAAACATTCGATCAATGTTGTAAAAAAGAAGCAATACGTTTAGATGACAACATGCTGGAAGATGATCATGCTACGTGATGTTCCTCATCTAAAACAAGTGAAGCAATGGCAAAAGAAAGATTGATCTCGGAATTGTCATTCCCTGAATTCTATGCAGGCTTGCTTAAAAGCTTACAACCAACATCTCTCTAAGAGAGGATGAGATCCTTCAAAATCAACTATCCTTACAAGTGAGGAGTGAAATGCCTTGTGTTCAGTGCAATCACTATAACCATCCTAATCCCCATTGTGCATACAAGGCACCTATTTTTCTATACTACATATATTGTAAATCCTTTGATCATGATACTAAAAAGTATCCCAATTCATCAACAATTGACTCAAAACCTCCACCTCCCGTGCACCAAGCACAAACAATCCAAAGGGCAGAAATTCCTCTGAAAGCAATTAATCGAACACTTCAGTGTTTCTATTGTCCTCCTAGACCTCACAAAATGGCAAACTGCATAGTTTGGAATACTTCCATGCCCATAGTCACTGACACCTTGCAACCCATGTGTGAACGATGTAGCATTGATCACATGTTCCAAGATTGCCCAAAACGAGTTGCTTCAATGCAACTTGTCTCACAAAATACAACTCTCAACATCTTAAGTGTACAAAATGGGCAATTGTCCATGGTACCCTTGAAGCCAAGGCATGAGAAACAATAAAAAAGAACGCAAAAGATAATACCTCAACGTGGGTAGAAAAACATGCTTTAAAGCATAACCCAAAAGAAAAAGCAAAACCCTCTAAACCCAAGAAAAACAAGGGACAACAAACTCTCAAAACCCATACTCTCTATAGAAGAGTCATTTGAGACAAATTGCACAAATTATATGCTTAAGAAAGCATGTGAGGAATTTGATAATTCCCATACAAAATTAAAACAGTCTCTCAAAACCTCATTTGGAGGAATGCTCTTATCTCATGGGGTGAAGCCATCATAACATCAGCACTTGCACCTTTAAGGACACAACATGAGTTATACCAAGACATAAAGAACTCCATAGAACAGGACTGTGAGGATTCGTAAGTTTCCAAACAGACCTCGTTAAGAATTGTCAGAGGGCCAAGTGTGCGAGTGTACACATTGGGTACTCTTAAAAAGCTAAGAGCCAGTGTACACATTGGGGGTACTCTTGAAAAAGCTAAAAGCCAAACAGAGGATGAAAGTGAATGAGAATATGAAACTGAAACAAGATTTGAAGCTAAAACAAAGATTGAAACATCCAGGGTTCCTCTTGAAGATTCTATCATGATATGGTTAGATTTCCCTACACAGGCAATGATGTTAAGCGCAAACGCGCATTGAGATTAACCCTCGAGCTAGTCATAACATCATAACAATAGACACTTGAGTGTCATTGGGACAACCCAAAATCATCCCTATAGACAATGTTCTTGCAAAAGGAGCCAATGGATAAAACATTCAAGTCCCTAGTTCTTTTAGCTATGCTACTCAAACAATCGGTGGTGATGTGGAATTTACATTCCATGTTACCCTGAGTATGATGTCATCCTTGGTGGAACTTGGATACGTGACTCTTTGTATTCCATAGATGAATCCATGCAAATAGTCACCTTGAACACTTCTGCATGCAATTTATAATTGCTATTATGGGAGGAAGAAACCTTGGAGGAGCTGTAACTTCCAACATATCTTACTGTGAAAAGATCCCTAGGATTCTGGTGGGATTGAAAATTTCAAATAAAATCACCACAGCTTTATCCAACATGAGAACACAATCTCATGACCCTCGAGTTATGGGATTTATTAGGTCAACCACACTCACGGCACATCCTAGAAAGAATTCCCTTTACAGACTTGAACATGCCATGTTTGGGGTACTTTGAACATAAAATGTATGTTGAAACTAACCCCCTTACTTGCAAGTTTTTTATGGTTGAGTATGTGTTAGAACAGATTTGATCTCGGGGCATAAATGGACTATTGTTGCCCAAGCACCACTATGCTTTGCTATAGCAATAGAGTCATCATGAGACAGTCAATGACAAAAAGTTGACAATACCATATTGCAAAGGAAGAGGATCCAACTTTAATGGATTTCTATGATGCTAGACATAAAAGGTTACAAGACTCTTTCACAGAAGCCCCTCTACACAATGATCTACCATATGTGTCAGCAACCAACTCCGTTAGAGCATCTACTCCTTCAACTCCATCCTCACCTATACGAAGTTCGATGCCAAAACCTCACAATCAACAGCTATTCTTGAAGAAGTTTCCACAGCTCAATCATCTTTCTCTAACAAGGAACTCAAAGAAAAGGCCCCGAAGCGTATGCATCTTCATCGACAAACCTCACCAAAGGAGACAACCACATTCTCGAAGGCCTCTTCATCGACAGCCACATTCTCGAAGGCCTCTTCATCGACAACCACTCCACAACAAGAGACTCTAGCCTCATCATCATCAAAAATGCCCATGCGTCTTAAATCTATAGCCTCAGCGCTAACCAAAGTCAAGGAGGGCCCCAAACCTTTCACATCAACCCAAAAGAAAACTCCACCAAGACAACCACAATCAAGGTATCTTAAAAGTATTAAGATGTGGGTGGAGAAGCATCTACTTTTAGCTCAAGGCTACTATGAAGGTACCAATTAAATTTGGGTGCCTCCATAGTCATAGCCTCTTCCTCAACGCAGCACTCAGAGGCCAAGCAAAAATAAAAGTACTCCACAACACCATCCACAAAAAGCCTATGCGAGTTCCTTATAACGAACTCCACCAAGTCAACAAGTATGGGTGCCAAAAAGATTACTGTAAGCACAAGGGTACTACCAAGATAACACCAAAGCTTGGATTCCCAAGCGCATCACAAAGTCCCCTAAGCTTGCACAAAGAAGAAAGCCTCGGCATCAAAAGCATCAACCACAAACTTATAATGTTCAAAGATGGGTGCCTATGCATATGCTTCAACACAACAAAGATACTATGATGGAAATCCCATCATATAGTTGCCAAAATTGAATAACGTGATGAAAGTCTCACCACCAACTTCAACACCAACAGCTTCACCTAAAGTTCGACAAGCATGGAGGCCCAAACAACACTAAGCAAGTCACTTAACCACTCTCGTGCATTCAGCACCTACACAAGAGCTTGTGTGTTCAAGCAACCAAAATGGTAACCAACCAGCAGTCTTATCTACCGCCTCGACAACAATTAGGCCAAAAATTCAAGAATCAATTCCCACATCTGAAACTGAGACTTATGAGCGCATCAAAGACAAACTCACAATTCTCTTTTCACCCCTCTAGATGTGAAGTGTAAGTGCAAAAGCTACGTGGCAAACATAAGAACCTATTCTCTCAAAAAGGAGAATAGCCACAAGAACCTGTTGCTCGCAAGGTGGTAACAAAAAAAACACACACACACACACACACACAAATACAAGGGAGTCACACATATGGCCTATTGAACAACTCCCAAAAATCTTAAATACCCATTCCATTTTCGTTAAGCTTATAGCTTAATATTCTTTTGGCTATGTTAATGAAGCAGCTGCTCCATGAGTACATATCGATACTCGTGCATAGGAGAACATTTGCACCTAAGCCTCACATCGATAACTTCCAGTTACATCTCTGGATGGGGGGGGCCATGGTGGGCGAAAGCCTGGTCAATGGTATAACCTATCGCCTGGAATTTTCCTTCAAATTACAAACCTCTCCAAACAACTCTACCATCTTCACAAGTCAACGATCTTCAATCCTTAGTGAAATATTAGCCTCGCAAGTCAACATAATTCTTTCAATCCTCATTTACAAGTGGCTACTTCAACACAGAGCAGTTCAATAACAGTCTATATGACTCAATTCTTGTACTTCATGTATATCTGCTTCATAAGAGCACTTAAATATAAATAAAAAGATAAAAAGCACATGGGTAGAAGAATGCAAGAATAGGTCCTACTCAACAACATTTGACAAGAATCCTGCCACACAAAGAAACATCATCAAAGACCAATTTCTTCAAATGATAAATGTCGCTTCAATGATTTAAATGAGGAATTGAGAATCACCATCTTGTTCCGATGATTAAGTCTACCTTCCTCCGGATCCTTTCCTCTCTTCTCTCTCATTATTAACATCTCTTAGAATCCCCACTAGCACAAATCACATGTAACATTGCTTTATGATTGCCAAAAACAAAGTGAGCAAAAAGCCCCCCAAAAAAAAAACATGCTCACACAAATATAAAAATACAATCATTCGCAAAAAACCCCACCTCGTTAGGAATTCCCAATAAACCACTAACCTTTTCATTCACTAACTAGCTTTTCTTATTCCTTTCGGAGGGACAAAGATCATTGAGCGTCAATCAACATCAAAGCCATCGACAAAACTTGTCCATTCTCCCCACACCTTTGGTCTTCAAACGCGATCATGAGGACGCGATCGCCATCAAGAAGGGAGGGATGTCAACTCAATTCTAGGGTTAACAAGATCTACCACCATTATCTTACATCAAGGAGTCATAATGGATACACCAAATGGTCATACATTCAAGATATGAAGCAATAGTGTCCAAAGCTACAACTTGGACATGCACCCGTAATGGTGTGACAGAGTATTTATGGTGATTCCCACTTCAAGAGTGTATGGTAGTAAGTTAGGATGAAGTCCTAAGTGTTGTACTTCATGGGTATATTACGAGAGTAGTCATTATAATAGCATTAGGCCTCTTATGAGCCTAAAATGCCCGACTGGCCATAGTTTAAGTGAGTGAACACTTATGGCCATGTATATAAGATAATATCTCTCATAATACAACACACTCTCCCATTGTGCAATTGAGTCTTGCTCTTGCTAATCTCTCTCCCTAATGTATGCTAGTCAGTGTGTGTGAGTGAAGTGAGGTGAGAGGAGGGATGAGTACCCGTAGTGCAACGCGGCTATCATTCTCTAGCAGCACAACACTTAGAGATGCCAAGATAGGTCTTTTACGTCGCACAGATTTCTGCTCTTGGTCCACTTTTGGGCAATCCAGATTAGCCTCTGCCATTGCATTATGGGTCAAGTCAATTAGTCTTTTGCTCGTTAATGCCCCACCATTCCTTGAAAGAAAGCGCTCCTTGATTTCTTGCAGTCCCGGTCCGAGTCCTAGTATAACCACCCACCAAGTATGCATTACTATGTGCACTCTGTAACACAGCCATTGAAAGGTCAATAGCAGTAGTCTCATACAAAGACCATTTCTTCTTATAACCAACAGCTGCTCTCATGCTAGAGAGCTTGTTTTCAGAAAGTTTTGTGGTTGGCAAGAAAGGACCATCTTTGTCTTGTGTCAAAAACCAAGAAGTCCAATGCATTGCACACACCTCCCACCATGCAAGCCACGTTTCCATCGACGGTAACTCACCCTCCACAACATCCACCACTGTTTTGTAAAGCTTGTTTACAATTTGCCGCTGCAACATCTGACTTGCATTCTTCCACTTTCTACACAAGACCTTGTGCTCCTCTCATGGAAAGGTGGTCTAATACACTTTTTTGTATGATTCACCATGCTCTACTCCCAATGAAAAGCACATGATCGTTCTTTTTTTGGGTTACGCTTCCCACAAAAATAAACATAGTACACTGCAATCCAATTTGCATCAGCCAACCATAAAACCCCTTAAACTCAGGTTTAGCATAACCACATTCTTGCACAACAACATTTAACATTTTTCAAAACTCTTTCTGAGCATATCTATCCTCACCCTTAAATTCATATGTAGCAATGGTTAGAAGTTCCTTGAGGAAAGGATCGTAAAAAAAAGCCCCCATTGTAGACCAACCATGAACACAATGCACGTGATCAAACTGCACCCATATCTCCTGCAAGTTACCACCCGATCTCATTCTGTTTACCAAATCTACTCCACTGCCAGGACTGAGAGTTGACATTTTGAAAACATGTGGTTGCATGTTTGAACACCAAACTACCCTAGGAAAAGAACGCTATGCAAAAATGGATAACCAATCTTGCTTTTCAAAAGAATGGCTTCAAGTCCTTTTGGGCCACACACACTGCTCCCTTTAGCTTCTTGAATACATCTCTGAATTCTCTTCTTATCCGATAGCGGAGTGACAACCTTAAGTATGTCCTACTATGAGGAAGTGAAGATAGAAGCAAGGAGATACATGTTTCCATTGGTGAGAAAGACTGAGGTCCATTCAAGAGACAAACAGATACATGTTTTGAAGAAAGTGGATATGGCAGATGGCTGCACGCGTCTAGTGTTCAGGTACATACAACCTAGCCTCTTCAATTTGGAACCCACTTTCCATGGCTTTGTATATTGCTTGTGTTTTGGTCGAGTTTTGCAAACAACTTGACTGTGCATTGTTTTTTCAACAGATATTTACTCTATTTGAAGGAGAGCCAACTTTTGGGTGGTTTGCCTATCTGGGCAAGGCAATGGATCTCTATGGCTAATGTGGAAACCACCATGTATCCCCAAAATTTCCATTCCCTCAGTCATTGTTGGGAGTTGGATGTCCATGGTGGTTGGAAATGGAGAAAGGCCACATCCTAGAACGAGAGAAAGAGGCATTCAAGACGCATTCTATGATGAGAAAGGATACATCAAAGGATCCCCCATTGTCAGCACAAGGTAAGTTGAGCAATTTGTGAAAACTTAATGTGAAGTATAATATTTGTTCTTTCTAATCTTATTTGTGGCTTGTAGGTGAAACAAAAAAAAAGTGGGGAGAAAGTGTTGTTGAGCCGCATGTGGACCATATTGATGATGACTTGCCCGCCAAAGAGGATGAATTGGCTCGTACTAGTGAGTGGGTAGCTTCCTCCTTTAATAAATCTAGTGAACATTGCATCGTGGTGTTTTTGTGATGGTTTTTCTTTGTTTTGTGCTTTGGTGCAGAGCCTTTGTCATCATCTGTATCTACTTTGAAGCTTCCCATTTCGTTTGTTTTTTTTTACACTATACGCTTTGATGGTGTCTCTCCGTGCATGGTTGTTCATGGGGACTATATTATGATTGGTAGGCTTTTGCTAGTGGTCAGAGAGATCCCTGTGTACACCCGCATCCATGAGTTCTTCACATTAAAGAAGAACCCCATGAGTTGTGTGCACACTAGGAAAGGTAAACAGGTCTCATGGGCAGGTGACTTTATTTTGTTAGACCTCCCATGGAGGGAGTCTCCATGGGGGTGCATAGAGGCGAGGCCTCCATGGGATGTGTTTACAGAGGACCATGTCTATTATGATCTAGCTGCTACTCTTTCTGATAGTGGTTGGTTGGTGGTGGTGTCCGTCATGGCAGGTTAGAGCTTTCTTTGAAATTAATTTTATGTTCGCCGATTATTTGTGAGGATCAACTTAGTCAAGAGGTTTGTGTAGGAGATAACATGGGGTGGATTGAGTGCTACTCACACGAGTATATGACTTGGAGATTTGGCGATGGCGGATTGTGGTCTTCCATTACTCAGCATACACTTACATTGAACAAGAGGGCAGCGTCATGATAGAGGTAATGTGACTTGCTTTTTTAATGCCCCGTGTCAATTGCGTCATCGTTTCTATGGTGTTATGTAACTGGATTCTATTGCGTGGTTGAGTTTATATGTGTTTCTTGTATGAAAATGCAGTTTCGGACTTCTATGATGTAGCTGGTTCGCAAAAGAGGGATGTTTGCACCCACTTTCACTCGTGCAAGTAGACCATTGTTTGAGGCTTTACGAATAGGAGCCATGGACTCTTGTGTTATGCATTACCTGCCAGTGAGTGAGCGCACTATTAGTAGTGGAGGATTGTAGCTTCGAGGTGGGCTAGAGATGAGCCATACATTTGTGTCATGCTTCTTGGAGTTGCTTTGTTGTCCACGGGGTATTGTGTTGGAGTTAGGGTGTGGCAAAGCACCCGCTCTAAAGGCATGCCTTCATTCAGGGAGGTCATGTGTTTCATTGGACGTAGATGATGCCATCATCTCTAGCTACGTAGATCCGTACTTGCGTAGCTACACGGGTGCAGGCTCTTCTTCGAGGATGATAGTGGATGAGCACTTGGAGGATGAGATCGATGCTCGTGTGGGGGTGAACCCCTATGAGGATGGAGCTTTGACAGTCCCTTCTTGACTTCTTTTGCTCCTTTTTGCTACATTTGATATGGAGCTTTTCTACTACACTGACATTCCCATTGTTCCTCTTTGTGTCTTTATCTCTATCATATGGAGTGTTCCTTATTCACTGTATGTGGCAATGGATGACTATTTTATCTTTATGTTTTGGGTATTTGACTTGTCCTTGGCATAAGTAGTTTGGACACCGACACTTAATTTCATATATTGAATTCACCATGTCCTTTTTATCACTCTCTTTTTGGTTGATGAGTTGAAATGGAATTAACAAATATATCCTTAACCTTTTGAGATTCAATGCAGGCTTTATATTATTGACACGTGTGCTTTTGTTGTCATTGTAGGGCATTTCCCTCTTATGTGGAGGCTGCAGCTCTGTTACATTATTGGCCCTCTATGGTCTATTGGGGACGCCCATCTGACCATTGTGCCATGCTTGCAGTTAGTATCGTGAGTGATGTCATATTAAATACTAAATTGTAAGTGCGATTGGCATATACTTTGCGGGTCTATGCTATGTACGCTATGATTGGGTGATGCCATGTGTACGCATGCTAGTGTTGTTGATATTGGTGTTTGATTGCCTCACCTAACATGTTGACTTGTTGAGTATAGGTGATGAGTACGAGGACGCCGAATGAGGCGTCGTACTTGTGCGAGGGTCACTAAACGAGGTGTCGCACAAGCATGAGTGTGCAAGGGTCACTAAACGAGGTGTCGCACACAGGCATGAGTGTGCAAAGGTCATCGAACGAGGTGTCGCGCAGGTTTTGTCATGTGCATGGGCGTTTACATCGCCTCGACATTTATGAGTTATACTTCAATATTTTTGGTTGGCCGCGTGCCATTTATTTGTACTCGAATATTTATGCACCTCGATGTGCATGGGTGTATTGCGTGTGAGCTAGAGCTTCACTATTTTTTTTGGTACACACTAGATGTGTGTGAACATTCTCTAGAAGGATTGATTATTTTTGTAAAAAGAGCTCTATTTTTGGAAAAAGCTTCACGATTGGCTCAAGGGCTATTTTTGGAATACATGATTAAATACTCATGTCGTGCAAGGAGTCAGCATGCATGAGGGGGATATTTAACCCAATCCTTGTTGATGGTGATGTTTATTTTGCGCACAATTTTCAAGTCTATGGTTTATCTTCCATGTTTATGTTTAATATGTTTTTGAACCTCTTATTTGTTTGGAGTTGAATATTTATTCGTGATTATTGTGTGCAATTTTGGTACTTTGATTCTCTTTTTGTGTGGCAAGTTCCTGACAGTGGTATCAGAGCAAACCACACTCAAAGAGAAGACAATCAAACACCAATATCAACAAGACTAGCATGCGTACACATGGCATCACCTAATCATAGCATAGACCCGCAAAGCATATGCCAATCGCACTTACAATTTAGTATTTAATATGACATCACTCACGATACTAATTGCAAGCATGGCACAATGGTCGGATGGGCGTCCCCAATAGACCATAGAGGGCCAATAATGGTCGGATGGGCGTCTCCAATAGACCATAGAGGGCCAATAATGTAACAAGCTCAAAGAATGGTTGCTGACAAGAAGTATAAAAGGATGTCATGAGCATGTCATCAAGCATCGTGCTTTTATGTGGATGATGAGTGTGAGGAGGGTTAGATAGTGTGCTAACAACCATCCTCTCCATCCTCTTGAATGATGCGTTTGCTGTCTTTGATGTCATGACATGTACACTTTGAATTCCATTTGGTTTTTATTTGGTTCATTGCAATGATGAGTGTGAGGAGGGTTAGATAGTGTGCTAACAACCATCCTCTCGAATAATGCGTTTGCTGTCTTTGATGTCATGACATGTACACTTTGAATTCCATTTGGTTTTTATTTGGTTCATTGCAATGATGAGTGTGAGGAGGGTTAGATAGTGTGCTAACAACCATCCTCTCGAATAATGCGTTTGCTGTCTTCGATGTCATGACATGTACACTTTGAATTCCATTTGGTTTTTATTTAGTTCATGGTAATGATGAGTGCAAGGAGGGTTAGATAGTGTGCTAACAAAAATCCTCTCGAATGATGCGTTGGCCGTCTTTGATGTCATGACATGTACACTTTGATTTCCATTTGTTTTTTATTTGGCTAATGGCGATGATGAGTGTGAGGAGGGTTAGATACTGTGCTAACAACCATCCTCTCGAATGATGCATTTGCTGTCTTTGATGTTATGACATGTACACTTTGATTTCCATTTGGTTTTTATTTGGTTTATGGCTCTCGTATGTATTGGTAGATTGTCAATATGAGTTAGTGCTTGAAAAACACATGCTTGTAGGGTGAGAAAGCGTTGATTGCTTCATCTTGCATTGACTCTATTTTTGTGCTTTAAGTATGTTGTGTGATTTGCCATTTAGGGCTACATGTTGAATTGAGAAGACTAAAATGAATTTAATTACGAAGACTTAAATGAACTGGAGCACAATAGGGTTTTTGCTGTCACTCGAGTTTGGGGCTTGCTCGGTTTTACTCGCTTGGTGTATTGCATACCTCCTAATGAAGTATAATATTGACCTAGTAAGCATCAAAGAAGAAGCATGATGACCGAAGAGGGTGGAGGGGTAGGAGCGGGGAGGGGGGAGGTATAATATTGACCTAGTAAGCATCAAAGAAGAAGCATGAATGACCGAAGAGGGCAGAGGGGTAGGAGCGGGGAGGGGGGAGGGTAGGCAAGATGTAAGGAGTGGAGGGGAGAGGGGATGTGAAGGCCTAGGGGAGCCAATGCAAGGGCGAGGGCCCAAGAAAGGTGCATGTGGGGTAACCATGTACTATGGGCTATGGGAAGGTTAGGGAGCAGTCCCATAGAGGGGGGGGGATGGGGCTCATGGGGATGCAGGGATCTTCGAGTTTGCTATGCATATATAATGTCCATTTTAGACTTGTTTCATTGAGAAGAAGAAGTCAAGATCATAATTCCTAAGTGAACTACAAATTCGAGGTAACACGTTAATAGAGATTTGGCTTTGCTATGCATATATAATGTCCATTTTGGACTTGTTTTATTGAGAAGAAGAACACGTCAAGATCATAATTCCTAAATGAACTACAAATTTGAGGTAACACATTGATAAGAGTTAACTTTTACACACACACACACACACACACACACACACACACCCCACCAAAGTAGTTAGGTCAAGCTTCTTCTCCTATTAGCTTGCTTGCATGAGGCTAGTTGAACTTCACAGGATGAGCTTCATCCTTGTCGTTGCCACTATGTCGTATTAGACAACTCATGGAATATTAGCTCTCATTCTCTCAACTTTTTGGACTATGGAACATTTTTGGTCCACACAAGATCTCTCTCTTTCATTGGCTCATCACCTATGTAGTGGGCACATAGCAATTGCAAGCCACCTTGTAGCATGCTGTTGGTGTGGGGGCCTATAGCAGTCATAGTGACATTGCCTTTAGGATTACCTGTGGATCCTCCACCTCTTTATGAAAGACAGCCATGATGTCCACTTCATCACCTAGGGGATAGCTACGCGGGTGATGGAGGCGAGTTTGACATTATGTTGTCTTGAAGGCATTCTACACATATTTTTACTCTAAAAAAGAAAAAGCTTCCAAACCAGCATCCATGCAATACACATGAGAAGGCAAATCCAATTCATATGCAACTGAACCAATGCGTTGTGTAATACGAAATGGTCCACAGTATCTAGGGATAATTTCGGAGATCGACCTGTTCGTAAAGCCTCATAATCTTTCGGAACTCGCAAATACACCATCGTTCCTTCAGAGAACTCTATAGGTGAACGACCAACGCACATGCTATACGCGCCCGCCCAGAATTTGGGCGCTCGAACACCATTTTGAGATGGGCGGCGTAGTTATGTGAAACCTATATTACTGCGTTATAAATTCTTCGCGATCTCCTTACGTCTTATAGCTTCGAACATGGAAGTTGCGAGTTCTATCAGCGAGTTGTCCCCTGCACATGCAACTCAAACAGAGTTCCTTCTCAATCGGTGCGGTCCGTTGCAGCTTCGGGTGCGTAATCAATATGCACAGCATTCTAGTGTACTCTGGGCACAGTATGTGTGCCCGTGCGTGTGGGCGCTAGTGTGTGAGAGAGAGAGAGAGAGAGAGAGAGAGATTTGAGTTGTGGCTTTTTGGAAAACAGGTTGAGAATGTGCGAAAAGGGTTTCCTGGTGCGCGGTATGCAGACCGTTTCTCTCTGCTTGTACCATGCTGCCTTGATCACATCAAGTGTATGTGGCATACTTCCTTGAGACTTAGCATTTCAATTTTAAATTGATAGCTTGTGACTAGTTTAATACAGATAAACAAGTAAAATTGCATGTAGATTGCAGGCGATTTCTGTTTGTCTCCAATTATAAGATGTTTATGGGCTTCCTCACATGAAGCTTACAGAGCATTGTCAATTTTTTGGTCTGAGGGCAGGGGATATTGTCTTCAACTGTGAGTACCCGTGGCATGCTCCCGACATCATCTTTCCTGCCGAGGATGAGAAGTTCCAGGCGGCAATGCTCGCTGATGACAGTCAGATGAATGCACAAGTAGCTTGGAAAATTTTGAGGGATTGGAGTGGCAAAGATTCATCCAGGCTTTTCAGATTGGTCACAGAACTAAGGTAGGATTTTCAGCGTCCACTCGTGTATTTACATAATTGTCAAAGGGAAAAGCATGCTCTAAAAAAATAAACAAGCAACCAAAATGTGGGGAGGAAGGGAGACCTGCACAGATACAAAACTTGTTGACCCCCATTCCCCCCTCTATTGTCTTGCACAAATCTCTTTGCCAACCAATACAATTAGGATGGTGACTTAGAGGAGACCTCTGCCTCTCCCCCCAGATGCTATTGACAAGCTGGATTTGGCCTTCCCTTTCGGAATGGCCCTCCCTCTTCCTAAGATGAGCATGTTGCCTCTACAGGTGGGGGGAATAGATTGTATAGAAACCTCTAGATGAGCAGCATTGGGACATCTTATCAGCCAAGGTGTTGTGTTTTTACATCAAGCTTACACTATCTGGATGCTATGGTAATGCTGAAACTGATCCTGCCATGTTCATTTTTTTTTTCTAATTTTGGGCTATATTTTAGGTCATTATATTTGCAGTATCAACGTCGTCTAGTGGAGGAGGTCGATGACCCAAGAGTGCGGTTTGAGATTGGAACAATAAGTAGTTTACAGGTACTTAGAATGCCATCCCTTCCTGTCTTTTTCCACTGTATATTATCATGTGAAGTACTAGACCTGGTCTTACTGGTCTTCAGATTAGGAACTGTGGGTTGATAGATGATTTGCTGCCATGATGTGGTGCCTTTTCCAAACAGGGCTTGGAAATGTGCTTGGTCAAGATACCTGACAAGGTTAATCACGAAGATGGTAGCTTGTTTCTTTTATTTGATAATGAAGTCCTTGTTAGCGTAGAGTGGAGCTTTATGCAGACTCGGAGCTTGTTTTTGACTATCGAAGCACTCATCTTGTATATGGCAGCAGTCACATGAGGTCAAATTTGCAGTTCCTTTGCTTCAAGTAGAATGCAATCTTGTGGGAGGGAGGCATCAAGCTCTTATTCAATTACAAGTAAGCATTTTGCTACCTGTTTTCTCTCTGCCAAGGGCTTTAGAGTTCATGGCAAGTATTCAAGCTCACTGATAGGCTTGCAGGTCGTCTTTCCAGTGAGAAAAGGGCAATTATCATGGAGTCCCACAGCTCCGCAGTTGAAGCTTTTTGCTCCCCCAACAGTGAAAGAAGTGTTTGATGTAGAGGATGTCAAGCTACCTGTTTGGACAGATGGAATGTAGGTCACACTCTTCTAGTCCTAATATGTGCATTAGGACGAGGTTCTATCATTATCAATCATCATTATTTTTACGTTGGTACTATCTTTAAGAAGAAAGATGAAATCAAGTATGAAAAGTTCGTATTGTTTTTCTGCCCAGTGCCCATAATACAAGCGTTTCTTGAGTGTGGCAAGGAAGGTGCATGAGTCTAGAGGAGGGCAGGTTTTGTTTATCTCATTCTTGTTGTATGGATTCTCAACGGTGCAGGTGCATTGCAGAATATATACCAACACTAAAGGAAACACTGAAAAGACAGGTCACACCCACAACCCCCCCTTCCTCCGCGGTGCCCGGGGGGTGTCTTCTCCTTCCCCCTTCTTCCATGTTTGCATGCACCTTGATGCATCACTACAAATCAAATTCTCAATTGACCAGAGTTACTGTTTCCCCTTCATGAGAATAGCCTGATTTTGACAGGTGCATGATGCGGTTACATCTGTTGGATTTCGAAAAAGCTTTATAGAAGGCATATCCATACCTTTTGGACGCCCCCTCGAGGCAGATACTGTATGTGAAAACTTTCACATGTTTTGGCATTTTATTACATTCATGTGTGTGCGTGTGTGTGAAGTTCTTGGAAGCTCAAATTAAAAAAAACATCAACTGGCAGGTTGGATGCCTTTCATGTTTGTTTGTAGGTGCTGTCTCATTGCTTGCATTGCACAAGTGTTTATAAAGGGTGATGCCATTTGTGGGTAGCTAGTAAAGAGGAAGGTGCCTTTGACGTGCCATTGCAGGGAAGATACAAAGATAAAGAAATGGCTTGGTGAAAGCAGAATCACAGAAGATGAAATGGATAGATGTGGTTGTTCATTCACTTTGAAGGTATTTAGAGGTCATGGTGAAAAGGCATTGGAGGTACAAAGATGTAAATTATCATTGATGTAGGGAGATAGAGCATTGGGTATTGCTATGAGTGAATGGTACTCAGGCTTCAGCCATCCTCCTCTTGTGGGGACCTTGTTACATGCACTGAGGTTGATAGTGATAACGCACAATAGGGCCTTCTAAATACCTTTATGTGGTGAGAATCTTTAGCATCCAAATTCACAAAGTAGAGGGAGAAGAGAATGGAGAGTGAAGTAGACGACACCTCATTGGGTCCCAAATACCCATTGAAGGCCCCCCTGCCCCTGCAAGCAAGAGTATTTGCTTATATTATTCTTCATCGTCCTCACCATCTCCACCACAGTCCGGTTCTTTCGCTCAACCATTCCATTCTCTGAAGGCGAACTTGTATTGGCTAGCTCCCGCTTGATGCCATGTTCCGCACAAAACCGCACAAACACATTAGAAGAGAACTCTTCTCCTTTGTCAGCCCGAAGAGTCTTTATTTGCAATCCAGACTCTTTCTCCACCATAATATGCCACTTCTTGAACCGAGCAAAAGCTTGGTCCTTCTGGGAAAGGAAATAAGTCCATGTGAATTTGCTACAATCATCAACAAATAGCATAAAGTACAAAGAACCTCCCAAGGATGGGGTTTGCATAGGTCCACACAAGTCAGTGTGGACCAACTCCAAAGGTCAGTGTGTACCAACTCCAAAGGTTTCAAAGCCCGCCTAGAAGCGTGCTTCGGAAAAGATTTCCTGTGCTGCTTACCATGGATGCAAGAACTACAACGTCCCTCCCTGCTGCCAACATATGGCAAGCCATCCACCATCTGTTCGTGGAAAGCCCGTTGCAGCGCATCCACATTCAAGTGGCCAAAACAGAAGTGCCACAAGTCATCGATCTGAGTGCCTGTCAGAGAAGAGAGTGTTGAGAGTTTGTAGATACCGTTCTCCACTCCGCCTTCCCATACAACTTGGCCCGTTTCTTTGTCCTGTAGAGCAATAGAATGCTCCTCAAACTCCACCCTGAAGCCAGTCTTGCAAACCTCATGCACTGACAATAGATGAAAATCAAGTGCTGGGACGTAAAGAACACGAGAGGAATGCTTTCCCGCTTTGCCATCGGGAATGATCTCCATCCTACCCTCACTATGAATCGCTATAGTGGAATTGTCGCCAATGAAAATGCGACCTGACTGCCGTTTAAGATCCTATAAAAACTCTTAGGAAGGAGTCATGTCCTTGGAAGCACCACTATCGAGAATCCACTCCCGAGTATCCCTGGCAGTGAAACCAAGTGTCTCCTTGCTCGAAGAAGATGCAGCATCTGTGTCCAAAATCTCCAAGTGTACAAAGGCTGGAGTCTTTGCAGAGCTGAAGCTAAAGAATCAACACTCTTCGAGGTACTCCACTTAGGACATTTTCGCCAATAGTGGGCTTTCTCACCACAATCGTTCCAGGTCCGCCCGGCCTTCAATTTCTCACGGTCTAAGTTGGGCTTCTTCTCAGAAGACTTCTCCGATGAAGACTTCCCTTTGCCCTTATTATTGTTGTTGTTACGGCCTTTCGACAGGCCTCAGAACCTATTTCCTTGCATACCGGCCCACCATACATATTCCCCTGCATACTAGGCTGAAAATTAGCTCCAAAAGGCCCTGGCATACCCATGCCTCCCTGAGGATAACCCCCAGTCATAGATTGAAACACAGAGCCACCACCAAAATAACCTGGATGCATAGTCTGCTGAGGAATAGATGGCTGTCCAAAGAAGGAACTCTGAGAGTTAGCACCATAAGCATGCTGCATGTTCGGAAACTGTCCAAAAGATGGTTCCTGTGGGATGGCACCACTATGACCCTGAGGAAGGTTCTTAGAACGCACCTTCTTCTTCTTCTTTTCGGGCTCTGTACGGGATCTCATAAATTCAACAAACTTCTCACTTTGTGTGAGCTGCATAAACACATCCATAACACTAGCCAAACGATCTTTAAACCGAGCATCATCCTCCTCTTTACCAAGTACATCTTCTGGCTGTGTTACATCCTCATAATGCTCATCATTTGCAGCCTGTTCTCCTGCAAAAATATCCTCAGATGCATTTCTCTCAGGAGAGGTCTCTCGCTTTTCATCTTCATGATAAAAGTACTCATCTTCTGTATCAGACATGTTGCTGAATTTTTTTTTCAGCAACTTTCCTCGAGTCAACGACGAGCTCAGCCCCTTAAGAAAGTTGATGATTGGTCCCGGCAACGGAACCTTGAAACCGGCCTCTGGTAGAAACCAAAGTGCGGTAGGCTAGCAGTCACCCTTCCACTTGTAGTCCAGATATAAAAACAAATTTGATTGGAGCTAGAGTGCCCCAAATTTGAAATAAAACCGACACATGTTGGCCCCAACGCTTGGCGCCCCTTGCGGTATTTCTTTATTCAATTTCAAAAATATGTAAGGCTGAGTACAACAAAACCAGCCAAGAGAATACACTTGTATGTCCAATCTGGCTGCCCACAATACCTCTTAGCGCAGAGGATTCACACACACAGATCTGTGTCTCAAAGCAACACTCTGTGCTCCCCTCTGATCAGCCAAGACCATTTAGCAGGACAGCCTTGAGCATACATCTGGCATATCTCATGCACATGATTCAACAACTCAGCACAAACATACATTCACTGTCCAATCTCTGTTTCCACCCTTTTCAATCTGCCATACCCCTCCTCTCACAAGGGGCCAGATAGCACAACTCTGCAGCAGACATAAGCCAATGGAAAGAAAGAGAGATGAACAAGTTCAGAGCTTACCAAGTCAGCACGTGGTTCTGCACACGTGAAACAGTACCAGTCTGCACTTGACAACGACTGTCTGTACTGTTTCCCCTGCAACCACTTGACTATCGCACCAACCAAGCTCTGGAAAGCTCTGTTTGCAACTGTAGGTGCTGTACTTGCATGTACAAACCAGCAATACAGTACTGTTCTTGTCCGTACAGGTTGTACCAGCAGTCCACGTGGCGACTGTACCTGCCTGCGTTGTTTGAAACCAGCCTCTGTACCCGACTATACCAGCTGGTACAGTTCTGTACCTGTCCAGTCCAGCGCCGCCTGCTCCTGCCGAGTCCGTACACTGTACCAGCAGTCGTACAGGACTGTACTTGCAGTCGTACCAGCCTGCGCTGCCTGAAAACTGCAGCTGCAGCCGCCTGCAACAGCCACCGCCAGTACCTCTCTGCAACAGTACGGTTTCCTGTCAGTGCCAACTGTACCTGCAGTCGTACACTTGTACTTGCAGTCGTACAGCTTTGTACGGCCTGTTTTCTTCACACACAGCAGCGAGACTTCTCTACAGCAGCCGACTTGCTTCACCTCTTCTCCACGCTTCAAACTTGCACGTATGTTACACGCCTCTCCAAAAGTTAGAGAGAGAGAGAAGTGAGAGAGGCATGCAACTCCAAAAGTGGAGTGGCCTCTCTCCAAACTTATCCTAGGGCCCCAACTTTAATAATCATTAAAGTTCCCTAGGGGCCACTAAGGCCTAGGGGCAACCATCAATAAAACATTAAAAACATTAATGTCTTGGTCCCCCCCATAGTTGTTTCTCGTACGCGTGCGAACAGGTTCGTACGGCACGGTTCGTACGGCACGATACCGTACGAATTCGTACGATATCGTACGGTACAAGTCCCCCCCCCCCCCCCCCCCCCCCTCCCCCCTCTGGAAAAAAAAATTCCAAATGCTAAAAAAAATACAGAAACCTTGCTTTACGAAGATCCCAAATGCTCGCAATACTTCGCAACTTTCGTGTCCACTCAGTATTCCATATGGGGTTGTTGAGAGACCTAAAAAATCTGGCGAGGTAGACTGGTAGTGTACACTTGATTGGTAGGATGAGAGAATCTTACTACATCACTTGGGGATCCCTGGTATAGGTAGGCCAGACAATTAGATTCTCAAGTTATGCACGAGAGAGAAGATTTGGACATGGCCATTTTGATCTAGAGAGGAGTCCCTAAACTTATCACCCTAGATGCACTCCTCGTATTTGTGCAAGGACGGTCCCTTAGTCATAAACGCTACACTGGGAGACCTTTGGTATTGCATTACCCATCCAGGTTCTTTTTTGGAGACAATCGGGAGATCCAACCGGGAGAGACACATATCCATGTTCTGGTTCCTCAAGCACTGAAGACTCCTCCCCTCCCAACCTTCCCTCACATTCAACCTTGAAGCTCCATAGGTTGTAAGTGTAAAAAATAAAAACCGTATTTTATCGTACGGTATCCGAAAATTTCATATCGTACCAAAAATTCCCGTACGGTATCATATCGTACGGTATCTGTCACCAGGAGGTGAAACTTTTTGCAGTTGTTTTCTTTATTTACATTTCTTTATAAATATATATTTTTCTTTTCTTTCTCTTTGGTTGCTGTTGTTTTCCCCCGGGATCTCTTGGAAGGGCTTGGGCCATTGCAATGTCAGAGTGGGTCAGCCAGTGGGACTTTGGACCAGTGGTTGGCTAAGCCTGAGAACTGCACTGAAAGATGAATGACAGTGTCCAGGACATGGGCACTGAAAGATGAATGACAGTGTCCAGGACATGGCCACTGAATGAGGGCATAGGCCGGTTTACACTAGTAAGTGGCTGCCACCGAAATGTGAATGTATCTTGAATTCTAAGCAAATCCTGAAGTGACCGTAGTGGTCAAAGATGGTCAGGAGACCAGAAGGAATGCAGATGACATCATCCCTAAAATCTACGGAACTGCTATTTTGGGCAGTGTCGGAATTGAAAAGTGTTCGCGTCAGTTTGTGCAGAATGTCAAGGGGACCAAAAGCTAACAAAGGACTGTTGTGAGAATGTGAACCAGTCAGGAGATTTTTAGCTAGGAAGATTGCATGTGGAAAAGGCTTAAAAATGTGCCAAGTGTCAAATTTATGTGCATTTTCCACACTGGGAAGAGGGAAGCGTGGGATTTTGGGCTGAATGAGGCTCATTTGCAGCATTATGGTGGATTGTTGCAGGTTAAGAGCTATTGTGGTGCACTCCCTTGCCCTGCAACTCATGTATTGAGGGTTGAGCTTGCTCCCCACAGCCTCTCTCTCTCTCTCTCTTTCTCTTGCAAACTATGGTAATGCTCTCATCAGATAAAATCAGGTACAGTTGTGTGAATTTCATGCTTATATGCAAAGGCTAGTTGCCTCCTTGAACAGGAACCGGTGTAGTTAGTTCCTACACCAAAGCAGGGACGGAAGAGGGTAATAACCTCTTCAAAACAACGCTGTTTCAGCACTGTTTAGGTGCTGTTTTTGGGTTGTTATGTTGCCCGGTTGATGCCAGAATGCAGTAGGACTTTGCTAAAGTCTTCCAGGACAGTACAAGGGTTAATTTGGGCTGAAAACAGAGCTGAAAACAGGTCTGTGCAGAAAATTACAGCAAGCTGAATTGTGATGTTTCAGACTCCATTGGGTAGTCTGATGCCTATGGAAGTGAGCCTGTCAGTTGGGACTCATTGTGAGATGTTATGGAACAGTTTTAGTGCAGTTATGTTGGCAAATTTCTCCCATAATTTGGAAAATTCAGCTGGTGCAAGCAGAGTGCTCTGTTGCACTCGTGCTTTGTATTTTCCAACTTTTTAACAATAAAGAAATACCAGAAGGGGCGCCGGACTTCGGGGCCAATGTGTTGTTGAGCGAGGGAGCGAGGATTCTGTGATTGTGTGTCTGAGTAAGTCCAGGTTATTTGTGAATGAATTACCGCTTTATGTGTCCATAGACCGGTTTTATGGTTCCGTTGCCGGGACAGGGTCCTCTTTTCTGTAAGAGCCCGGACACGGATTGCATTGGGTGAACAAGAGACACACACAGAGAGGCACAGCTGATTACAGGTGAGAAAGAGTACGGTCTCTTTCTTCGGATACAGGTTCCTTAAACTTTCAGTTGACAGTATGACATACAAAGGGAAAGGCAAGCTCCCTGCCGAAGAGAGTTCCTCTTCTACTCGCAGACAGCGTATAGAGGTGACAGGTGCCCAGGTGTCAGCCTCTGCTCGGACAGAGCCAGTAGTACAGCCAGCCTTGTTAGAGGAAGAACAGGAACAGGAGGATTTGTTTCAGGCACAGCTTCTTAGCATGCTTGGAACTTTTCAGCAGCTAGTTAAGAATCCCAGAATGAAGAAATTTTTGCAGTCACGTACAGGGGATTCCGAGGTTGAAGCATCCCAGCATGCAGTAGAGAGGGCACAGGAACAAGTGCCAAGGATGCCACAGCATGTAGAGCAAACACCAGCAGTGGCAGCTAATCCAGTGCAGCATGTTACACAGGCACAGGATCAGGCAGTTAATGGTCAGGGCAGTAATGCACAAATGGTTCTGCCGACCATTCCTCCTTTGGTCGTTGCCCAACCCGATTATTTTGGTGGTGGGTCTATTTTCCAGGCCATGGCTAGACCGCCCACAACTTTGCCAGGTTTGATGCCAAGAGGGTCACCAGGACTGATGCCTACAGAATTTGTGAACCCTCTTTATGCCAACATAGGTGTGGAGCCTGGACTTCAGACACATTTTAGTCCAGTTTTGATGCCTGCAGCACCTGTTAATGTGGCTGAATTTTCTCAGCCTAGTGGACAAAGCGCAGTAAGGACTGATGCAGAAAAGGTGCAAAAGGATTACAAAGAAGGAGGTCAAGCAGTAAAGTTTGAGACTTTCAGTGGGATGCAGGACCTTTACAGAGTCTTTAAGGTGCGGAAGGCTGCTACTTTCTTGAAAGGTAATGCATTGCAGTGGTGGACCTCACTGTTGATGCAAGGACAGGCACCTGCTACATGGGTCCAATTCAAGCAGCAGTTCTCTTTTGCATGGTTGACAAACACTTTTGAAGTGGATGCGATGACAGCATGGCACAAACTGAATGAAGCTGAAACTGATTTGTCTGCACTAGACGAAGGTACAAAAGGTTTCATGTTAGACACTACAGTGACATGATCTGCTTTTTGAACCTGAATTTTGAAGATACATGCGATGACACTAATCACCTGGGGAATCTTGTGATCGTCCTGTGTCATCCGTTTGCATGTGGACTTGCAATTGAGGTCGCTTGCTTCTTTCAAGAGGGGGGTATGTCACCAGGAGGTGAAACTTTTTGCAGTTGTTTTCTTTATTTACATTTCTTTATAAATATATATTTTTCTTTTCTTTCTCTTTGGTTGCTGTTGTTTTCCCCCGGGATCTCTTGGAAGGGCTTGGGCCATTGCAATGTCAGAATGGGTCAGCCAGTGGGACTTTGGACCAGTGGTTGGCTAAGCCTGAGAACTGCACTGAAAGATGAATGACAGTGTCCAGGACATGGGCACTGAAAGATGAATGACAGTGTCCAGGACATGGCCACTGAATGAGGGCATAGGCCGGTTTACACTAGTAAGTGGCCGCCACCGAAATGTGAATGTATCTTGAATTCTAAGCAAATTCTGAAGTGACCGTAGTGGTCAAAGATGGTGAGGAGACCAGAAGGAATGCAGATGACATCATCCCTAAAATCTAGGGAACTGCTATTTTGGGCAGTGTCGGAATTGAAGAGTGTTCGCGTCAGTTTGTGCAGAATGTCAGGGGGACCAAAAGCTGACAAAGGACTGTTGTGAGAATGTGAACCAGTGAGGAGATTTTTAGCTAGGAAGATTGCATGTGGGAAAGGCTTAAAAATGTGCCAAGTGTCAAATTTATGTGCCTTTTCCACATTGGGAAGAGGGAAGCGTGGGATTTTGGGCTGAATGAGGCTCATTTGCAGCATTATGGTGGATTGTTGAAGGTTAAGAGCTATTGTGGTGCACTCCCTTGCCCTGCAACTCATGTATTGAGGGTTGAGCTTGCTCCCCACAGCCTCTCTCTCTCTCTCTCTCTCTCTTTCTCTTGCAGACTATGGTAATGCTCTCATCAGATAAAATCAGGTACAGTTGTGTGAATTTCATGCTTATATGCAAAGGCTAGTTGCCTCCTTGAACAGGAACTGGTGTAGTTAGTTCCTACACCAAAGCAGGGACGGAAGAGGGTAATAACCTCTTCAAAACAACGCTGTTTCAGCACTGTTTAGGTGCTGTTTTTGGGTTGTTATGTTGCCCGGTTGATGCCAGAATGCAGTAGGACTTTGCTAAAGTCTTCCAGGACAGTACAAGGGTTAATTTGGGCTGAAAACAGAGCTGAAAACAGGTATGTGCAGAAAATTACAGCAAGCTGAATTGTGATGTTTTGGACTCCATTGGGTAGTCTGATGCCTATGGAAGTGAGCCTGTCAGTTGGGACTCATTGTGAGATGTTATGGAACAGTTTTAGTGCAGTTATGCTGGCAAATTTCTCCCATAATTTGTAAAATTCAGCTGGTGCAAGCAGAGTGCTCTGTTGCACTCGTGCTTTGTATTTTCCAACTTTTTAACAATAAAGAAATACCGGAAGGGGCGCCGGACTTCGGGGCCAATGTGTTGTTGAGCGAGGGAGCGAGGATTCTGTGATTGTGTGTCTGAGTAAGTCCAGGTTATTTGTGAATGAATTACCGCTTTATGTGTCCATAGACCGGTTTTAGTATCGTATTTTCGTACCGTGACAACCATGGTCCCCCCTTTCACATCTGAAGTGTCCACACATCATTTCATTTGTCTGGGCACCCCAAATGTGAATCTTTTAATATTTTTGCTCAGCAACCACCATGCCCACACTTGTGCTGTTCCATTTTCACAGGGCCATGACACTGGGGAGTGTAGGGATCTTCACGCGCTTCTCAACCATCTCAAGCAAGTCTACCATCTCAAGGGTTCACAAGGTCTTGTGAAGGGAGGGTTGGTGTGAAAAAAAATGAAGAAGAGGCTGCAAACAATATGCAAGGTGGTTGTCCAACGGTGATGGCCGCATTCTACTTGATCTCCAACTCCCGAACAGCCCAGGCAATCTCCAATCAGCACCACAAATCAGCAAATACTCAAGTTCCCACTGTCTCCAAGCTTCAAGCCACTTGGGGCTCTGATACCATGTCAGAATGCACAGCGGAAATGAAGACAATTGCTGTAGAGAGAAAAACGCAGATGAAAGAGGGAGAGATAAGATGTATAAACTCGCTATATACACTAGAAAATCCCAGAAATGATACAAGACAAGTGTGGGGGGCCAGGGCTAATATATATGGCCCTAGGTTGTTGGTCGGCTGAAAACCGGCCTGACGGGCGGTGAAACAAACACTCGCACATAAAACACTTCAACGCCATTGAGGACCTAGAAAAGGAAAACAAACAGGGGGAGCTAGAGTGCTCCTGCAAACAGTACACGGACACCGATTGGCCCCAAAACACAGTGGCGTCCCTTGCGGTATTTCTTTAATTGATTATAAGAGCTTTGATTACAATAAGGCTGGAAACTCAGCCATCACAGTAGAACCACTGAAGCCTGCAAAGAACCTGCATCATGGCTTCTTATCCACTCAGCATCCACAAACAAGTCCAGCCATTGTTCACATCGAAAGACTCTCTCACATTGAGTCTGCATACAGAAGCTTTCTCCTATGATCAGGGCTGCCACAACCATCCATAGCCTCTCACACTATAAACAGCATCACACCCTGACACATGCAGTGCTCCTGCATCACAACACAGACTCCCAAACTGTCTCTCAAAAGAGTATCACAGCACAGCATACCATACAGTCGACACACTTGTACCAACCCTCTCTACCTTCCAAGGGTACTATCCATCTCTGTCATGGATTCCCTGTCCCCTGCCCAATCGGTAGCAAGGCTGTACCAAACATGTGTCCATTCCTGTACCTTCTGCCTGCACGTGACCTATCTCCTGGAGAAACCCAAAAACATGTTTCCTCGTCGAGAAACCTACGACCTGTTTTCCCATGAAACCCTTAGGCGTGTTTCCCTTTGAAACTTCTGTCCTGTTTCCATACAGAACCATTCATGGCACCATTCAACAACAGTGCCAACAACAGCATACATCTAGTTACCTGTTCCCTCATGAAACATCTGGCAACATAGAGATGCCCATAACTGTAGGTCCCTCTGTTCCTTTCTAGCAGGAAGAAAACAATCTGCTCCATGAGCACGCAGCCATGCGAGCTTGCATCACTCCCATGCCAAGAAACACATTCAAGTGACCTGTACTTGCAGCCAATAACCCAAGTACATAGCTGAATTTGCAACCAAACAAAAACAGCCCCGAACCCAAAGCAAAGAGAAGCTGAAAGTTCCATCAGTTGAACGCCATCGACATGATGTCTATGTTCATGAAAAACCAGCCCCTCCCTTCTGCAAAAACACGGCGTCCTCCAAAAAGCACACCTGGCTTCCTGTGTGTCTAGAGAAACCAACCTGTAAACTGCAGCCTAACTCTTGTGCAAAAGAGCATGAGTTTCAGCCCTCTGCGCCTGCAGTCCAGCCCACCTTCTGTTCTGCAACCAAACAGTCGCCAGATAAATAGGGCACGTGTGCTACCAATCCAGTGCACCTCCTGTACTGCAGTCGTACACCTGTACCTGCAGTCGTACAGCTGCCTGCGCAGCCTGAATCTGCAACATGCGCCGCCTGTACCTGCAGCAGCCTGACTTGCGCAGCCTATACTTGCAGCAGCAGTAGCCTGTACCTGCAGACAGCAGTCGTACAGATCTGCATTGGCTCTTCTGTGCACAGCCAAAAATCAGCAGCAGCATATGCAGTCGACTTCTCCTCCCTTCCACGTAGCTTCCTTCCACGCCTTCCCAAAAGCAAGAGAGAGGGAGAAGAGAGAGAGACGTGGGCCTCCAAAAGTGGAGTAGTCTCTAAAAATTGCCTTGGGGTCTCTCAAGGCTTTAAAACCTTTATGACTTTAATTTTCCCCCACCAAAGGTTATAAAACCTTTCTAAATTAAAGTCTCTTTGCTTGCCCCCTTTACACTTGGGGTTGTCCACACATGGGTTTACTTTTTGACTCCAACCTGATGCCATTCACACTGTCCACCATGTCCCCGTGCACACCTGCATACTGTCCAGAGAAAAACACAGGGTCGTGACATAACCCCCCTCTTGAAAAATAGCAAGCGTCCTCGATTGCACTCCATGGCACAGTAAGGCATCTTATGAGCAAGGACACCCCATATGGCAAAAACAATGGCCCTCCAATGCATCTGGGTGATAATACAATCATCCTGCACAATAAGCCACACTGTCACGCCAAAGTGACAAACACCTCTTGCTTGTTCCTTCAGAACCTACAGCAAAAGTCTAAAACCAAATGGAAAAAAATAGCTATATTTCATCCATGGATGGATTTGCTCTTGAGGGGGGTGGGGTACGGAATTCTTTAATGATTGCTTGTCCTCCTCTGTATATTGCCCATTTGCCATTCTTTCTTGCTTCTTTAACTTTATTCAGCTCTGCCGATCTGTTCTTGAGTTGTAGTGGGGTGAGTTCATTAGGTATCCATACCTTTGTCCCTTGGAGAGACCTTGTTTGCTTCATCACTGCTATTTTCTCATTGTTGTCCATATAGGAGACTTTTGCCTGTGTACCCTTTACTATAATAGAGATAGGGTCTCCTAAGTCCACGAAGGGGACTACTTTGCTCAGTTGTGCTGTAAGTACATCTGTATCTAATATGTAGTCTTCTCGAAGCTCTTGAGCTATGTCTGCCCTATCCCTCACTAGGAGCCATGGCAAGGTCTTACCTCACTCTCCTGCTTATCATCAAATACCACTGGTGGCACTGAATTCAAAGCGGGCAAAAGCTAAACGGCATTAGAGGCTGATGGCGGAGGTGTGGATAGGGTTGCTACTGTGGAAGTGGATGCCTTAGTAGGCTGATGGCAGAGGTGTGGATAGGGTTGCTACTTTTCAGTGTGCAACTTAGTGCAATCTTTCTTCCCGTGTCCCACAGTGTGACCGAAGAAACAATGGTTCTCTGTCTTGTACTGTGTCTGTTCATCTGGCTGGAGATAACCTCCAGTGATGCTCTCCTTAGCTTTTTCCTCAGGAGTCTTCTTGGGCATAGAATCCTTCTTATTGCCCGATTGACCATGAGAGTTTTTCTTTTGGTCCTTTTGGTCTTTGCTGTTCTGAGCCCCCTTACCCTAGGTAGACGACTGTTGTTGGGGCTTATGAGTAGATTGTACTTGCTTGGGCTTATCTCCGTTCAGCATCAGTTCCTGATTCTGAGCAAGGGTCAGTGCCCGTGCATAAGCCCGAGGCTCAAAATTCCTAAGTGGGTACGTAATGTTAGCGTCTAAACCTTGAATGAACAACTTGAGCTTATCTTCTTCCGATATGCCCAACTACTGGGCCATTGTAATGACCTTGTTGGAATAGGTCAAAAGAGGGGAACCACCTTGAGTGAGACTAAGATCGTGATGCTTTGAAGGCCGAGCGGACCCGTAACCATTGTGGCCAGAAGGGTCATTATTGGAGGAAATGCCCTCAACGGAGCATCGAGAAAGGTGCTGATTCCTCAGCTGCAACCGCGATGACTCCAACTTTTCTGCGCTTGGAGAGTATGGACACCGGAGCTTCATCTTCTTCGATTAGGGAGACGGTTAGTCTCACTGTTGGGGATACTAGGGAGTCGATTTTGGACAGTGGTGCTTCTAGGCATAGGACTCCTTCCCGAGAGTTAGCAGGCTACGAGGCGGGCTTCGAAACCACTAGAGTTAGTTCACACTGACTTGTGTGGGCCTATGCAGACCCCATCCTTGGGAAGAGTCTTGTATTTCATGTTGATTGTGGATGATTGTAGCCAGTTCACATGGGTGTATTTTTTGCCACACAAGCACCAAGCCTTTGCTCAATTCAAGGATTGGTATGCTTTGGTGGAAAAGGAGTCTGGATTGCAGGTGAAGATTGTTCGGGCTGACAAAGGTGGGGAGTCCTCTTCTAATGGTTTTGTGCGGAGCATGGCATTGTGACATGTGAGGGATTGACCGTCGTAAACACAACCTTAGGTTGACTAAACTTCACTTAATGATGCTTAAGAAATAGACAGATAGTGTCAATGCAATGCAATGCAGCTATATTAAATACTAGCCAACCTCAGTCAGTCAGTTGGAGAGGTTGAGCCCGAGGTTGGAGATTTGCCCCAGCAGTAGTAGGAGGCTCTGCGTTTTGTTCGGGTACCGAAGTGGTTGTTGGATACCATTCGAGAGTCTGGTGTGACAGAGTATCCCTCCGAGTGGACCACGGAGGATGGACCTCGAAGATGGCATAGGGTTCGTGACAAATTTTAGCCAGACGAGCATTTATAGGTAAATTATGCCTTGATGTCTCGTATCATTCGAGACAAGGAGCCTACTTTAGTGAAAGAAGCTCTTTCCCAGGAGACTTGGAGGAAAGCCATGTAAGTGGAACTAGAGGCCATAGAGAAGAATGGACTTGGGAGTAGTTCCGTGGCCGTCTAACCGGTTAGTCATTGGTGTCGTACAAAACCAAGTATAAGTCCGATGGGTCTGTGGA
This sequence comes from Cibotium barometz, assembly GCF_041138505.1. Classification (NCBI taxonomy): domain Eukaryota; kingdom Viridiplantae; phylum Streptophyta; class Polypodiopsida; order Cyatheales; family Cibotiaceae; genus Cibotium; species Cibotium barometz. The sequence goes on along the minus strand of NC_141057.1, from coordinate 48,355,311 downwards.
CAAGCAGAAAGCCAGACTTGTGGCTAAGGGCTATGAGGACACTTTTGCACTGATAGCTAGGATGGCCATGATTCGGATAGTTCTTTTCCTTGCCTCTCATCAGTAGTGGCCGGTGTTTCAGATGGATGTTAAATCTGCGTTCTTGAATGGTGACTTGCAGGAGGAGGTGTATGTTAAGCAACCTCCTAGCTTTGAGGTTTCGGGTTCCAAAGGTATGGTTTACAGGTTGCGGAAGCTTCGCCTTGTATGGTCTCACAAACAGGCTCCCAGGGCTTGGAACCAGAAGATTCATACTTTCTTTTAGAAGCAGGGTTTCCAGAGATCAGTTTGCAGATCCGAACTTGTATCTCTTTCGGGAATGTGGTATGGTCACTTTGATTATCCTTTGATTGTATCTCTTTCGGGAATGCAATTTGGTCACTTTGATTATCCTCTATGTGAATAATCTTGTCCTCACTGGCAGTTATATGAAGCATATAGCGGTGACGAAGGCTGTCTTGTCAGAGAATTTTTAGATGACGGATTTAGGCTTCATTTCTTTTGGGATTGGAGATTTGGCAGACTTAGAGGGGGTTCTTTGTTTCTCAATGTTCATGAGTTGCTGGAGGCCTTTGGGATGGAGAATTGCAAGTCTTTCATCTCCGATGGACCCGAACACCAAACTTACTGTACATGATCCTTGTGAGCAGGTTGATGCCTCTTTGTATCGAAAACTTGTCGGTTCATTGATTTGGTTGCTGAACATCAGATTGGACTTGAGTTTTCCAGTGGAGCTGTTGAGCTCATTTATGCGGACACCTTTGAAGACTCATTGGGACGCAAGATTGTGGATCTTGCAGTATCTGCAGGGTACTAAGGATCTTGGACTCTTTTATGACACTGGAGGGGGGTCAAAGGACGGAGTCAGACTCCGAGGTTGAAGTGACTCTAATTGGGGAGGAGATCCAAACACGAGGAGATCTACTTTAGGATATGGCTTTACCCTTGGCTCAGGAGCGATTTCTTGGAGCAACAAGAAGCAACCAACTATTGCCTTGTCTTTCACTGAGGCAGAGTATCGGGCTACTTGTGGTGCTGCTTGTGAGGTGGTGTGGCTTAGGGCGTTACTTGGCGAGATTGGGTTTCAGCAGAAGAAACCCACGGTCATCCAGTGCGACAACCAGAGCTGTATAGCTATTATAAAAATCAACATTTGGTGACAAAGGCTAGTCCTCCGGAATCATGAGTAGTTGAGCCATGCTGTGTGCTCTCAAGGTCTTCAATCCCTTTGCTCACGATTTCTCTGATACCATGTGAGGGCAAAAGGACCAAATGTGCGAGAGATCAGATCAAATCAACATAGCATGAAATGGATGAATGAGTGTATGTATAATAATGAATGAAATCTTGTACAAGAGGCCCTCTGATGTGAGGTGACGTTGAGTAGTAGACCGACGAAGAAGCAAAGATGAGGTCGATGCTGAAGCACAGTCAGTAACGAAGGCTTGTGTCGAGGACAACAGTGGCACTCTGTGAAGATGTCGATGTCAAAGGAAGGGGCTTGGTCGGTGACGAAGGCTCACGTCGGGGACAGTGGTGGCACTCCGTGAGGTGGTCTGTGTCGAAGGCTTGCATTGGTGGATGTAGTGGCACTCCGAGGTAGTAGATGTCTGTAGTGGGCAGCAGAAACGTAGTGGTGCAGGCTTTGGTGACAAGGGTGCTGCTGCAACTTAGGGGTGCAGACCTTGGTGACGAGGGTGCTGCAGTACCTGGAGGGGTGCAGGGCTGGGCGACTGCCAGAGGACTGCACATGAGTAGAAAACACAGAAGTTGAAGATGATGAAACACAGGAGGTTACTGGGCAAGGGGTAGAGCTGACAGCAGACTGGTGTGTGGGCAGAAATGCTGCTGTTTGCAGGATGCTGGAGCCGACGACAGCTGCTGCAGAGGAACGATGATGATCCCTGCTGTAGAGGTAGCGGCGGCAGCAGAAGATAGTTGATGTTGATTTTATGATGTTACCTTTTGCTGATTTATGAAGTGTTGCTTATATATGTGGAAGGGCTGCTGGTCGGCTCAGAGAAGGGCCGTCGGCCAGCAGCATAAGACCAAAATATCAAATAAAATGCCGTTTTAGGGTTGGTTGTCACACATGACCCTCTACAGTGGATCCCTAGCTTGGCCTTGGTGGCTCTTGGACAAGCCTTGCATGGCTAGCCATGAGACAGACTACTCCTATAGAGCCCATCTCTTGACCTAGCCTGGTGCCCATGCATCCGGTTGGAAGCCTAATAAATGCTAGGTACACCTCTATATCATTACAGAGGGCTATAGACGTGTGGGACAAGCACTCACGTCTTGTGCATGTGTAACTATTTGGCCCTCCTAGCTCTTTTCACATGATGGAACTCATGCCCACACACATGGACAGAATCATGAAAGCATGAGAACAGGGATCTTGCAGTTGGCTCAAGAAAAAGCGCCAATTTTGGTCAAAAAGCAAGAAAAAGCAAAAAGTCAAACTGAGTTGATTGCGAGCCAAGGGCACTGTTAGCAAGAGGAGATTGAGCCGAACCGAAAAGCAAAAGGCTGCTTTTTCAAAAAGTAGATCCAAGGCCAAAAAGCAAGGCCCTGAAGCTAGTAAAGCATAAATCAAGAACTTTGAATAATATTTGATCATTATTAAAATATAAAAGACAAAAGCAAAGTTGGGCCGCTTTTGGAAAAAAGTAGGGCCTCCTTCAAGTATAAAAGAAGCAAGAGCCTTCCTTGTTGATCATCTACAAGGTGTGCAGATTTTCAATATTGTGGAATTCCTCAAGGGCAAGGAGATCATTGTCAATATCTTCTTCATCCTCACCACTCTCTCTCCTCCCGTTAGTTGATTGGCTGCGTTTATATCTTCGCGGGCCTCTTCCATCAGCACCGTCGCCAGCTCTGTCCCCCTTTGCGCCATCTCCGCTTTGCTTAGCCGGTTCTGCCGCTGACCCGCCCTGCGCTGCCCTTCAGCGCCGCCGCTCCGCCGGATCGCCGCCCTGCAGAACCTCTGCTCCGCCTGAATGCGCTGCCATCTGCCGCTTCTTTTAGATGAGGAAATTGACAAGTACAGGATGGTCAAATTAGAGGGGGTGATGTTCTAAAACAACCAGTTGTTATGGGCAAAAGCAGATGTGCAGAGCAACTGCAACTAATTAGCATGCAAAAGACCTGGAGCACTGTTTGTGGGCAGCTATGTTAAAAAGTCATCTGTTCTGCACTTAAATTGAATATAAATGAAAGAGAAACTTCCAAATTATTATTTTCGATTCATAAACTAGTAGTTGACTGCATGTTGAAATGCTTTGAGGGTGGTTCCACTTACCGGCTTGAACAGTCCTTACTTGGTTGGGCCATGTTTGGCTAGACCTCTCTTGTCGCCAGTGATTGCAGGTTGTTCAGGCTGGTGAAGAGTACCTGCCCATAGTTGTTTACATTTTAATTTTGTCGTCTGGAAGTTATTTCGAGTCTACATGTTTGCTGTGGGTTTCAAGCTATGTAGCTCACATGAAAAAGTATTGGCTGTGTGACAGGTCTATGGCAGAAAAGTTTCTGTACTTGCTTGTTTGGGCATCTTTGTATTTCTGGTATCGCTTCTTAACCAAGGCATTATGTAGTTTTTAACATATGTGCTTTGATGGATTGTGTCAAAATAGCACTTAGAAGTGTGATTTTTTCTAACTATTTTGGGGCACAAAACAGCGATAGGAAGAGAGAAAAGAGAATTACAGCGGAAGGCTCGATTCTCTCACTGAACCTACTGTATATTAGAAAGCTGAAATATTTACAATGAATCTCAGCAGTAGATCTACTGAAATCTGAACTTACTAACTTCTGTCCGAATTGAGCAAGAAACCTTTCTCCCAATCTATGGAATTTGAAGCCTTGGATTGATTTGCGTCAGCTGCTGCTGTATGGGCTGAATCTCCTACTCTTCACAACTCGATTTCTCTGTGTGTGTGTGTGTGTGAGTGTGTGTGTGCCCATTCAGGGATGCTGTGGACATGTCCCTACAAGTGCAACGTCTTTCTGCCCAAGATTAAAGGCCGTGTTTGGGCTGAACAGTTGGCCCTGTTACGCCACCACTAGCAGCTGATGAGCCCTTTAGCCGCTATATAAGGGCAGGTTGAGGGTCACTGTAGGGCATCATCTGAGCCTGGAGAGCTAAAGCATCTGGATCATCAGATTTGCAGTCTTCATCTGACTCAGAGGATAGCATGACTTGCATTGCAGGGTAGATATGCCTAGATATGCATGATAGATCTTAGTGTAGATTTAGGAAATCATTGCATATATGCATGTTGTGAGGTGCATCACCCATGTGATTGCCAGGTAGATAGGCAAAGTACAGGGCAGAGTATGGCCTGTTTTGGACGGTTGTGGCATGCCAATAGGTGTGTGCCCATGGCTGGGACAAGTTGGGCACAATATGAACACAATGAGCTTTTTTGATGACTCTTGGGGTCATAAAAGCCCTAGCCGACATGAACCCAAGTTGCTATAACTTCCCGATATAAAGGGAGGTCAAGGGTCATTCTGGGGCAGGTAGATACAACGGTTCCTAAGCCAAGGCCAAGGGCTAGAGAATTAAGACCAAGGGCATCAATAACCAAGGCCTTTAGATCACTAAAGAAGCTATGAAGCAGCAAGACTGACCATTCCTCGTGTGCATTAGAGCATGCACAAGTGGAGGACAACAGGTAGCCTTTGTATGCATCAATAGATAGGTATGCATAAGTAGGATCTAAGTCAAGATTCAATATCGTCATTGTGAATATAGCAAGCATTGCAATGTATAGTAGATTAGGTCTGTCTCTCCTTCTCTATTGTGTCTTGCTAAGTTTTTGTTACGTACCTAGTACTAATCTTTATGATTGTGAGCGAATCCAATCAATCCCATGTGAATGGATGGTTGTGAGTGACTCCAACTCGCTGGCATAATTCATTCTTTGATTGCACACTGAAATATTCTGGATGTTTTGAATCGATGTTGGTATCCAATGCCCTCCAACAAGGTTAGGGATCCGTATACTGGCTATTTATGACCAGACAGTTATTTATAGCAAGAGTAGACACTATATAAGTGAGACTTGGGTTATTATTGTTCTCAGAGAGTTATTCACTCTGTGGTCTGTGATGGACCAAGATTACTATCGGGAACATGATTGGATTCTACAGATCACGGACGGTCATGCCGAAGGCCTCACCAAGCAGGCATTGGTGGTATACTAGTGTCGACTGGCATGGTTCATGGGATTGGAGTCTTGGCCCGTGGCTCGGGGAAGATTGCGGACGCGAACCTACGCTTAGGTGGTGAGCTAGCCTACACCCTCTTAGGAGGTTTGTACTAATTACTCATGTTTTGCGTTTAGGAGATCCGTGGGGTTGTAACACTTGGTATCAAAGCAACCTAAACGCAAAGAATCACACGATGCACGAGTGAAGGTACCAAAGGGGATGCTGTCGGCTGACATTAGCATGGTCAAAGAGCTGTCGGCAGCATACTGGAGTGGTCGGCTGAGCCAGCAGATAAGGGGCAGCAAGCAGGCGCCAAAGTCAGGACCAGTCGGCTGATTTAATAAGCATTTAATGCTTTTAGAACTGGCCGACCAGCAGTCGGCCAGCTCCTACCTTGTCCAAGAGTGCTATAAAAGGCACCAAGTGCTCCATGTTTTACTCATTCCACCCACTAGGGGTGTGGGTCACTTAGAGGTCCCATAGGGGACAGAATTTAGGGTTAACAACCTTTTCAAGGAGGCAGCCAAGGGCTGCAAAGATCTGTACCTTTTTTGTACATAGTATATACTGAAATTCCAGCACTTCACTCTCTCTCTCTACTCTCTCTCTACCTGCGTTCTTGCATCAGATGGTGCGTTTTTGCATCAGAAGGTTTTCAAGAGTGTTTAGGGCTGAAAGAAGACTACCCAGAGCTTCCGCGCGTTACAGAGAGCTTCCAGGTTGGCCTGCCCTGCCCGTACTGCTCCACGTGGCCTGCCGTACTGTTCCGTACATTGCCCTGCGCGAGTATCTGCTCCGCACTCTGTCCGTACTCGTCCCCGCCACCAGCTGCACCAAAGGTACAGGTTTACGCCTGTTTTGTACTGGACACGTCAGCTGCAGGAACAGTCGCTTTGTTTTGCTCCGTACAGGCGCCCAGCCCGTACAGTACCTGCAGGTGACCTAAACTTGCCATGTACCTGCTCGCCCAGCTCCGTACAGCACTAGTCGACTGCTACAGTACCTGTTTTCGTACTGTACTTGCTACGTGTACCTGCAGCTACTTGCTATGTGTACCTGCTGTGTACCTGCTCGCTCTGCTCAGTACAGTGCTCCGTACAGTATCAAGACTGCAACAGTGTACATCCGCCGTACAGCCATCGTACCTGCAGTCGGCTCCGTACAGTCATCTGTACCTGCCCAGTACAGCAGTCCAGTCATCTGTACCTGCACAGTACAGTCGACTTGTACCTGCAAAAATCACAGTTGTGGTAAGCTTTACAAGTTTTGAAATTTGGGCATTTTTCTCAGTGAAAATTTTTTGGCAGATACATGCAGATTTTCTTGCAAAGAAATCTCTACAGGTTTCTTGCAAGGTTCTGGTGCAATAACCTTGGGCATTTTTTGGGCATTTTGGCACTGTGTAAGCCATTTGTGCTGCTCTACTTAGTCAGTGGTGCATTGTATTGCACATTCAGAGGATTGAGAGTGCAGGCATATTTGGGTTAGCTGTATTCAGTGGAGTACAGTTGGGTTAGCTGTATTCAGTGGAGTACAGTTGCTTTCAGGGTCTTTGTTTGGGTTTTTTAATAAACAGGTACAACATTGTGCATTGGCATAATGGCAAATCAACAGCAGAGTGATGTATTGTTAGATATCCGTAACGCCACTACGGGCGTTACCACGAGAGGGGACGGCCTCTGGCTCACCACCCAGCCATAGAGGAAGAATGAGGATTGCCCCTCATCCCCCAGGCTATATAGTGTGTGGCCTACCGTCCACACTAGCCTGGCCGCCCATGACTCCGCATGGGCGTCCTCTCCCACTGAACCACGGACATGGCCATCCGGTCTGCCGTCGGTCACAGGCATTACAGCCTACGTGACATTACCCCCCCCTTAAGAAGAGTTTTCGTCCTCGAAAACAAATTGGGGAAACCTTTTGGAAATTGCACTATTGCGTTCCCAGGTTGCCACCTCCTCATCCCTATCTGTCCATTTAACAAGTACCTCCTGGTACACTTTATGTCGGGTTTGTCTGTCACGATACTGTAGAATCTTTTCAGGTTCATGTGGTATCTTTGGTGGCTCTAACAAGTCCACCAAAATCTCTGGAGAAACTGCGTTCTCTAACCCGTGAACTGATTTCTTCAGTTTACTGACATGGAAGACAGGATGGACTTGAGAACTCTCCGGTAACTCAAGTTTATATGCTACGTCCCCAATCTTCTTAAGGATTTTAAAAGGACCACAATATCTCGGAGAAAGTTTATCACACTTTCCCGTTTTCATGGTTTCTGACTGCGCAGGAACCTTGAGGAATACAAAGTCACCTTCTGCAAAGGTCACCTTTCTTCGTCCTTTATCCGCATAAGTTTTAGCGCGATCCTGAGCGCTACGAATGCTCTCACGTGCGGCTCTGAGCATATCATTCATATCTTCAAGGAAATCCTTGACAGATTGAATCTTCTCCTTTTCTAGGCCTACAGCCATTGGAGATCTCGGCTGGAATCCATACATTAACATGAATGGTGTAAATCCAGTCGCCGAGTGTTTGAAGCTGTTATAGGCAAACTCCAATAAGGGCAAGTACTCTTCCCAATTAGATTGCTTCTTACTAACATAAGAACGCAACATATCCTCTAGAATTTGGTTAACTCTTTCAGTTTGACCATCAGACTCCGGATGATCTGCCGTACTCATACTCAGAGTAGTATCCAACTTTTTGAAGACTTCCCTCCAAAAATGACTGTTGAACTTTCTATCTCTATCCGACACTATATCTGCGGGCAGGCCATATAGCTTGTAGAGATGTTCAATAAAGAGTTTTGCCAACTCTGGCGTTTTTACAGTTTTCTTCGTGGCAATAAACTTTGCCATTTTAGTTAACCTGTCCACTACCACCCACACCGAGTCATTCCCTCGACTCGTCTTGGGTAAACCGGTAATGAAATCCATGGAAATGCTTTCCCATTTCCCTTGAGGAATATCCAGCGGATGGAGTAGTCCTCCAACCTTAAGACGTTCATGTTTATTGACCTGGCACTTATTGCATTTCAGCACATAAGTCTGGACGTCCTTAAACAAACTAGGCCAATAAAACTGTCTTTTTACTAGTGCATAGGTCTTCTAAATCCCAGGATGACCTGCACTTGGACTATCATGACTTTCTTTAAGAATTTGGGCCCGAAAGTCACCAATAGTTGGTACACATATTCTACCCTTGTAGAGTAAGTACCCGTCGTCAATGGAGTAATTAGCATATTTCTCCCCCCGACGAAGTTTATCACTCCCCTTTGAAGCCGTGGCAGTCAAAGGTGATGAAAGGCCTACGTCAGAGCTCTCGGGCTCCAAACTATACCCAGAAGACACGGTTAGTCTCTCCGGACTAACTCTCGCTTCCCTTCCCGTTGCACCTTCGGCCAGTCTCTCCGGACTAGCAATACGTGCCAACGAGGGAGGTGGTCGCGTCTATGAAGAAGTGCGTATGCGTACAGCGCGCCAGACCTCTGTAAAAGATGGATCGTGCTCACATAAACCACGTAGGGACTCTAAGAAATCATTCTTGAAGACTGTGAAACTAAGTTCATTAATCTGTGGCATTCGACTAAGTGCATCTGCCACCACGTTATACTTACCTTTCTGGTAACGTATCTGAAGGTCAAACTCCTGTAGAATCTCCGCCCACCGAGCTTTTCTACCCTTCAGTTCATTTTGACTTGAAAGCCATTTCAGACTTTCATGGTCCGTCCGGACCTCAAAAGTAGCACCATATAAATAGTGTCTCCACTTTTTCAGTGCATGAACTATCGCTAGTAACTCTCGCTCGTAAGCCGAGTAGTTACGCTGCGCACGATCTAACTTTTTACTTTCAAATGCAATTGGGCGTCCCCTTTGCATAAGTACGGCCCCAATGGCCTCATTACTAGCGTTTGTTTCCAAAACAAACGGCTCATTTGGATCCACAATAGTCAAAACAGGTGCAGCTGCTACGGTCACCTTAAGCTTATCAAAGCTTTTTCTGGCTCCATCCGCGTACCATCGGCGGATATAATATGGCCAAGATATTGAATTTCTGTTTCAAAAAATTCACATTTGCTCTTCTTCGCAAATAATTTGTGCTCTCGCAACAACTCGAACACTAGACGCAAATGCTCTATGTGTTCTTTCTGTGTCTTACTGTACACAAGAATATCATCTAGGAAAACTACTACGAATTTTCCCAGATATGGACGTAAAATGCTGTCCATTAGCGTCATAAACGTCGCTGGAGCATTGGTTAGCCCAAATGGCATAACCAAAAACTCAAAATGCCCGAAACGGGTCCTAAATGCTGCCTTCGCAACATCTTCTGCTTTTATTCTAACCTAATGATACCCAGATCTCAGGTCTATTTTTGTAAAGTATCTCGATCCATAGAGTTGATCAAACAACTCATCCATGCGTGGCATCGGATACTTGTTCTTAATCGTTATCTGATTAAGAGTCCTATAGTCTATGCACATCCGCATAGATCCGTCTTTCTTCTTTACCAGAAGAATAGGCGATGCCCACGGACTTAAACTGGCCGAATAAAGCCTTTGTTCAAATATTCCGTCAATTGTTTTTCCACCTCCTGTGCCTCGGAGTGGCTTAATCTATAAGCAGGTTTGCTTATAGGTTTTGATCTTGGCATAACTTCGATGCCATGGTCTACTTCTCTAGATGGTGGTAAACCATCTGGTAAATCATCAGGAAAAACATCCTGAAATTCCTCTAATAAATTCATTAAAGTATCTACGTACTTTTTCTTTAATGTCTCATTCACCTTAGATTTTTTCTTGTTTGAATCACATGCATGCCAAACAGGGTTTTCAAACAGTGGGTCTCGTCCAAGGTTATTTTGTTTTCCTTGTTTGTCTACACAAACATCATTTATCGTTTCATCTACGGAAACAGAATTCAACAGAGGGTAACAAGCATATACCTCTGCTATTTGGTCTCTGCGGACCGTTGTACACAGCTCCATGGAGGAAATAAGTGGCTGTATGGCTTGGGCCCTAGTCTAGCTCGGAATTACTTACATAATACGCTATGTTTTGAGCACGGAGGTAGAGTCATCACCCTGCAGGGCGACCATACTGTCCCTGTGATACCAGTGTTAGATATCCGTAACGCCACTACGGGCGTTACCACGAGAGGGGACGGCCTCTGGCTCACCACCCAGCCATAGAGGAAGAATGAGGATTGCCCCTCATCCCCCAGGCTATATAGTGTGTGGCCTGCCGTCCACACTAGCCTGGCCGCCCATGACTCCGCATGGGCGTCCTCTCCCACTGAACCCCGGACATGGCCATCCGGTCTGCCGTCGCTCACAGGCATTACAGCCTACGTGACATGTATTCACGTATTTGTCTAAGGAAGACAAGTTGGATGGCATGAACTACTCCTTGTGGAGTTTTATGCTGAGAAATGTGCTCGTGGCAAAAGGTCTTTGGGATTTTGTTAGTGGTGATGAACCACGTCCAGGTCCATTGGCTCCAGAGACCCCTCCCCAAGGGGGTGCTCGTGGACGAGGACAACAGGTACAAGCACCAGGTCAGCCATTGCCTGTTCAAAGAACAAATGCTCAGAAGACATGGGATGCCAGAGATGCACAAGCCTTGTCACTCATTGCATTGTCAGTACAGAGGTCTATTATACCTCATATTCGTTCAGCTGGCTCTTCACGGAATGCATGGGTGACTTTGGAGCAGATGTATGCTGCTCGTAATGAGGCTCGAATCTCGTTTTTGAAAAGAGAGCTGGAAAATCAGAAAATGCATGAAGGAGATGATATGTCTAGCCACTTGAACAAGCTGCAGGATTTGAGAGAGCAACTTATCAATGTGGATGAGATTATTCCTGAGACATAGCTTGTGTCCACCATCTTGAACTCTTTGCCAAGATCTTACTTGGCTTTTCATACCTCTTTGAACCTCAGCATGAGGAATGCTGTTGAACCCCTTAAGTATCAGGAACTTGTTGCTCTCTTGCTACAAGAAGAGCAAATCAGCAAGAATATGAATATGAACACAAGTGCTGAACAAGCATTTACTACAGGTCAAAAAGGGAAAGGCAAATCTCAGCCAAAGAGTTCAAATCAGAATTCAGGTGATGGTGGTTCATCTCAGGATACCAAGAAAGGTGATGGACAGCCCAAGAAGAAGGGCAAATGTCATTACTGTAAGAAGCCAGGTCACTACATCACAGAGTGTAGAAAGAGGATTGCCAAAGAGAAGGCAAAGGAATCTGGGATGTCTGTAAATGATGCCTCTAAAGCTCCTCCAGAGACTGCTTCTTTTGTTGAGGACAGGGATTACTGTTTCTATACATGCAGCTATGATGCCTTTTGGTCTTCACAGGCACTCAGTATGATAGAGCATGCATGTACTTGGTATTTTGATAGTGGTGCTGCAAAGCATATCACATCTTGCAGGGATTTGTTTTGTCATGTAGGCCCTGCCCCTGTTGGCAAAACTGTTCAGTGTGCCAATAATGCTTCATATCCAGTTTGTGGCATTGGGGAGATTCAGCTCACAGCCATTGATGGCTCTATTCTTCGCCTTACAGATGCCTTATATGTACCAGGGATAAAGAAGAATTTGTTGTCCATTTCTTCTTTAGCACGCTGTGGTATGCAAGTCCACTTTGATGATGACAAGTGCATGGTCAAAGACAAAGCTAATGCTTTGACCTTGATGCTTACTGGTACATTATGTCATGGACTTTATCAGTTGGATTTATTTCAGCCAGTGGATCAGTTTGCTTATAATGCATTCACTCTTACTCCAGCTATGGTTGATGCGGAGTTATGGCATGCTCGCATGGGGCATGTGAATTTTGGTAGTCTTATGCTTATGCAGCGACATAACATGTTTACAGACCTACCTCTTATGGAGAAGCCTCCAGATCACATATGTGAAGGATGTATTTTGGGAAAAATGCATCGGTTTTCCTTCCCACGTGATCAGGCTCTACGAGCAACTGCAAAGTTGCAGCTTATACACAGTGATCTTTGTGGTCCCATGCAGACGAAGTCATTAGGAGGTTGCTTCTATTTTGCTACATTTATTGATGACTTCTCTCGTATATGCTGGGTCTATCCGTTGACAGAGAAATCACAGGTATATGATGCATTTTTGGCCTTTGTAGCACTTGCTGAAACAGAGTCAGGATGCAAGGTTAAGACTCTCCGTTCTGACCGAGGGGGGAAATATATGTCACACATGTTGAATTCCTTTCTTGAGAGTAGAGGTATCAAACATCAGTATACTACTCCTTATACTCCACAGTAGAATGGGGTTGTAGAAAGGAAGAATCGGTCACTCATGGAGATGGCCAGATGTATGCTAAAGGCAAAGAAGCTACCACATATCTTTTGGGTGGTAGCTGTCATGTGTGCTTGTCATATTTTGAATCGATGTCCAACAAAGGCATTGGTTTCTATTACTCCTTTTGAGGCTTGGCATGGCCGCAAGCCTTCGGTATCACATTTTCGTACTTTTGGGTGTCTAGCATATGCACACATACCCAAAGAGTTGAGGAGGAAGTTGGATGATAAAGCCACAAAATGCATTTTTGTTGGGTATAGCCGTGAGAGCAAGGGCTACCGGTTATATGACCCACTATCCAGGAGGATATTCACTAGTCGGGATGTGATTTTTGATGAAAAATCAGAAATATCCATGGCTGGTTATGATGCAAATCAGGCTGAAAATGATGTGTTTGAAGATCTACTACCTATGGAGTTTCGTTCCACAGTTGGTGATCCAACCCATGAGGGTATAGGACAGCCAGCAAATCATGAAGGTGGTGCAGAAATTCAGCAGCAAATTGAGCCAGAAGCTGAACCAAATATGGGGCAACAGGCACCACAGGTTAGACACATACCTAGATGGTATTTGAGGACATTACAGGACAGCCATTTAGAGGGTCCTCTTGCTGGTCGTACTCGTAGGGAGACACGGACCAATGAGCATGCACACATCATGGATTTGAATATGGTTATGGCAGCCAGTTTACAGGATGATGATGAGCTTGATTCATTTGTGGATGCACGAGACAATGTGCATTTGTGGATGCACGAGACAATGTGCATTGGAATAAAGCCATGCAGGATGAGCTTGATTGTATTAAAAGGTATCAAACATGGGATTTGGTTGATCTGCCCAAGGGCAAGAAAGCCATTGGTACTAAGTGGGTCTATAAGTTGAAAAGACATGCAGATGGATCCATTGATAGGTACAAAGCCCGTCTAGTTGCAAAGGGCTATGCATAGAAGAAGGGCATTGATTATGAGGAGACATTTGCTCCTACATCCCGTATGTCGACACTTAGGTGTGTCATTGCATTGGCTGCACATCGTGGTTAGGTTGTTCACCAGTTGGACATTAAGACTGCTTTCCTACATGGGGACCTCGAGGAGGAAGTTTATGTATATCAGCCCATAGGTTTTCCAGAACATGGTATGAAGGAAAAGTATGGAGGCTGAAAAAGGCCTTGTATGGTTTGAAACAAGCTCCACGAGCTTGGTATGCAAAGATAGATGCTTTCCTACTCACTCAAGGATTTGTGAACAGTCCATCAGAAGCCACTTTGTATGTAAAGAAAGAAGAGAAAGATCTGCTGGTCATCAGTCTTTATGTAGATGATCTTTTGCTCATGGGATTAAATGATGACAAAATTGCAGCTTTTAAAGAGATACTACAACAGACATTTGACATGTCTGATTTGGGGCTCGTACACTACTATTTGGGCATACAGTTTGTGCAGGATAACAGAGGCATTGGGTTGTTGCAATCTCGGTATGTTGCTAAACTTCTAGAGAAGTTTAAATTTCAGGATTGCAAGCCTATTAGCACTCCTATGGAGCCTGGGATGAAATTGTCACTACAAGATGACAATATTCCTTTTGATGCCACTACATATGCTCAGGCTGTTGGGTGTCTTATTTATTTGTGTACTACACGGCCAGATATTCAGTATGCCGTATCTCAGTTGAGCAGATTCATGCACAGCCCGCGATCATCACATTGGCAAGCTGTGAAGCGTGTATTCCCGTATTTGCAGGGTATCTTGTCTCTTGGATTGCTTTATCCTGAGGGGGGTGACATGCAGTTATACGCTTACAGTGATTCAGATTGGGTTGGTGATTTTGATACCAGACATTCCACTAGTGGAAATTGTTTCTTTCTTGGCTCTTCATGCATTTCTTGGCTAAGCAAGAAACAAACCACAGTGGCCACTTTGTCTTGTGATGCAGAGTACAGAGCAGCCTACACTACTACTGTTGAGTGTGTTTGGCTGCGTCGTCTCATGACTGATATGGATATTTCAGTGGAGGAGCCTACACCTATCTATACTGATAGTCAGAGTGCCATTGCTGTGGCGATGAATCCTGTGTTTCATGCTCGCACGAAACACATTGAGATTCACTATCATTTTGTTCGGGAGAGACTCCAGGCAGGTGATATCAGTCTGATCTACTGTCCTACAGATCAGAATGTGGCAGACATCTTCACCAAGGCATTACCACGTCCGAAATTCGAAGCATTCCGCATTGCTTTGAATTTGTTTCCTTTTGGTGGATGATGTACAGTGATCACATATCACTCCAGGGGGGTTTGTTGGGTTTTATGCTGTGTATGCACCCAGAGGAGTGCTAGTGATCATCAGTAGATTACTGGGGCACTTTTTACTTCAGTTAGTGGAGGTTTTTTCCCCCCAGTTTAGCTTATGTTCACTTATAACAGTTTATAAGTGTTTTGGTCCACCTGGCACACTTTATGGCCGGACATGTGAACACATCTTTTAGGTCACTTCATTATGTGGCTATTGTACTTCACTTTATCATAATTGAATACAAGAAGAGTCGTGTTCTCTCTCTCTGCTCTCTACGTTTCTGTTTGCAGTACCTCCAAACCCTAACCCTAACTGCTGAAAGCCTTCAGATGGATCCATTGATGACAGGTACAAAGCCCGTCTAGTTGCAAAGGGCTGTGCACAGAAGAAGGGCATTGATTATGAGGAGACATTTGCTCCTACATCCCGTATGTCGACACTTAGGTGTGTCATTGCATTGGCTGCACATCGTGGTTGGGTTGTTCACCAGTTGGACATCAAGACTGCTTTCCTACATGGGGACCTCGAGGAGGAAGTTTATGTATATCAGCCCATAGGTTTTGTAGAACATGGTCATGAAGGGAAAGTATGTAGGCTGAAAAAGGCCTTGTATGGTTTGAAACAAGCTCCACGAGCTTGGTATGCAAAAATAGATGCTTTCCTGCTCACTCAAGGCTTTGTGAACAGTCCATCAGAAGCCACTTTGTATGTAAAGAAAGAAAAGGAAGATCTGCTGGTTATCAGTCTTTATGTAGATGATCTTTTGCTCATGGGATCAAATGATGACAAAATTGCAGCTTTTAAAGAGATACTGCAACAGATATTTGACATGTCTGATTTGGGGCTCGTACACTACTATTTGGGCATACAGTTTGTGCAGGATAAGAGAGGCATTGGGTTGTTGCAATCTCGGTATGTTGCTAAACTTCTGGAGAAGTTTAAATTTCAGGATTGCAAGCCTATTAGCACTCCTATGGAGCATGGGATGAAACTGTCACTACAAGATGACAGTATTTTATTCGATGCCACTATATATGCTCAGGTTGTTGGGTGCCTTATTTACTTGTGTACTACACGGCCAGATATTCAGTATGCCATATCTCAGTTGAGCAGATTCATGCACAGCCCGCGATTGTCACATTGGCAAGCTGTGAAGCGGTATTTGAGGGTACCTTGTCTCTTGGATTGCTTTATCCTGAGGGGGGTGACATGCAGTTATATGCTTACAGCGATTCAGATTGGGCTGGTGATTTTGATACCAGACATTCCACTAGTGGAAATTGTTTCTTTGTTGGCTCTTCATGTATTTCTTGGCTAAGCAAGAAACAGACCACAGTGGCCACTTCGTCTTGTGAGGCAGAGTACAGAGCAGCCTACACTACTACCGTTGAGTGTATCTGGCTGTGTCGTCTCATGACTGATATGGATATTTCAGTGGAGGAGCCTACACCTATCTATACTGATAGTTAGAGTGCCATTGCTGTGGCCAGGAATCCCGTGTTTCATGCTCGCACGAAACACATTGAGATTCACTATCATTTTGTTCGGGAGAGACTCCAGGCAGGTGATATCAATCTGATCTACTGTCCTACAGATCAGAATGTGGCAGACATCTTCACCAAGGCATTACCACGTCCGAAATTCGACGCATTCCGCACTGCTGTGAATTTGTTTTCTTTTGGTGGATGATGTACAGTGATCACATATCACTCCAGGGGGGTTTGTTGGGTTTTATGCTATGTATGCACCCAGAGGAGTGCTAGTGATCATCAGTAGGTTACTGGGGCACTTTTTACTTCAGTTAGTGTAGGTTTTTTTCCCCAATTTTAGCTTAGTTCCACTTATAATAGTTTATAAGTGATTTGGTCCACCTGGCACACTTTATGGCCAGACCATGTGAACACACCTTTTAGGTCACTTCTTTATATGGCTATTGTACTTCATTCTATCACTACTGAATAGAGGAGAAGTCGTGTTCCTCTCTCTGGCACTCACGTTTCTTGCTGAAGTACCCTCCAAACCCTAACCCTAACAGCTGAGCTCCTTCAAGGATGCCCTCTTAGTCCATTGTTTTTTGCTATTGTCACACACCCCATACTTTCCTTGCTAGATAAGATGGCTAAAGATGGCCAAATTGTGGGTCTGCATCTGTTGAGTGGTCAACGGTTGGTGGGTCAGGCCCTTGCGGATGACTCATGTTCTTGAGGGCCGACAAAAGAAATGTTGCTTGCGCTATGGAGACTTCGGATCTCTTTGCTCACGCTTCGGGTTTGTGCGTTAACATTGAGAAGTCTGCCTTGCTTAGTTGCACAGAATCGGATTTGGCTGCCTTGGGATGGCAAGGAAGTTTGGTCCCTAGAGGTTGCGGCATTTTGGCTACCTTGTGGGTGTTGATGTATTGACCAAGGAATTGCTGAAATGGATGGTCACCCATATTCGTGACAATTTTTGTACTGGAAGTCCCAAGGGTGGCCTCTACATGTCTGCCTTAAAGTGACCCAATCTATTATGATACCAATGGTCTCTTTTTTCCTTCTTTTCATACCATTGAGTAAGAAGTTGTTGGGTGAGCTAATGCAGCCTGTGTGATTTATGCTGTGGAAAAAGCAGGTGATAGGGCTGGATAGACTTGGGTCTCTTGGATGCATATTATCACGCCTAAGAGATTAGGGGGAGGAGCTCTGTTGGATGTGCGCATTCATCTTCTGGCTCGCCATTGGTCCTTGTTTCAAGACTTGTGTCTTTAGACGCAACGTTCCGTATATATGGCCCGCAAACTTATTGCAGACATGGTTATTCATCAGGGTAAGATAAAAATTGCTGCATCATGGTGGGAGATTTTGAATGGGGCACAGACGGTCAGGGTGCCTGCTTTTGAGTTGCTTTCACATTTGCTGATCTCTTGGCAAGAAGTCTTATAGTATACTCGTTGGAATCCATCACAGAGTAGGCTTCATGCAAACTCCTTGTAGAGAGAGCCTTTTGTTACCACATGGCTTGTGACTTGGCGAGGGAGGGATGATTCCCACACAAGCAACTGAACCGTATGGCTAGGTTGCGCTTGGTGTGGGTGGCTGATGCATTGATACCGAGGCGGGACTGGGTTTCCTCTTTCTATCGGATTCGTCAGCATTTCAGGGTTTCCAAGGCTTATAGTTTACTATGAAGTGTGATTAAGGAGAAATTAGAGTCGTTTGGGAATATTCCGGCCCTCGAGGCTGCTACACCATGGGCTGATTGGATGCTTAAAAAGGCTGGGGATCTTATGCTAGTGTCTGCTAACCAAGTCTACCATTTGTTGGTTGAGGATAAGAGGTTGAAGATGCTCATGGTGGAAGCATACATTGATGGGTGTTTGGCGTTCCAAGATCCCTTTTCAAGGGAAAGTCTTTGTTTGGCGGGTGTTGGTGGGAGGTTTGCCTACAGGGG
Organism: Cibotium barometz; assembly: GCF_041138505.1. Classification (NCBI taxonomy): domain Eukaryota; kingdom Viridiplantae; phylum Streptophyta; class Polypodiopsida; order Cyatheales; family Cibotiaceae; genus Cibotium; species Cibotium barometz. The sequence continues at coordinate 48,337,009 of NC_141057.1, read as the reverse complement.
ATCAATTGTGTAGGAGGAAGCTTGCAGTAGGCCTTTGTGTTTTCTGCACCACTTGCCCAGAGAATAGGCACCATTTATTTATGCATTGTGCCTGGTTGCTAAACGTGTTTGGGATTTTGTTTCCCGAGCTTGGTGGTCTATTGCACACACATGTTTCGGTTAGGGATTGGGTTTTGGGCAATCTTCCGGGTGCAATAGTGGGGGCTGCACTTGTGGATTTGTTTCATTTCTTTAGGTGGATTAAAACTTGTGGCATATATGGCTCACCCGAAATGCATTCATCTTCAATGGCCAGTCGGGTATACAGGGCCGTATTGGACGAATTCGGGGCTTGTTGTTGTGGCAGCTTTCGGCTATGGCTTCCGCGCATGTGATAGGCCGACAGTAGGCCGCTTCTTGGATTCGGATCGTCCGCACAGTTCCATTGCGTGCATAGTTGATAGAGGGTTTTTTCCCGGCGCCATCGTCACTGCTCGGGAAAATGTATCAGTTGTTTGGACTGTCTACTATTTCTGTCCCCCCTCCCCCCCTTTTTCTGAGTTCGTTTGTGTTCTAGCCCAGCTGTTGGCCATGAGGCTTGTGTACATTACCTGTGCATAATATTACATTCTTACCTTTACGAAAAGAAAAAAGACAAAAGAGAGAGAGAGAGATTGCACTACTCTGATTATTTGGTTGATATGATAACCTTCATCGAGTACATTACTTTTATAGGCATGTAGCCTTATCTTCTGATCCATTGAAATCACACATACACACTAGACAAGTAAAATATCGCACACTTATCCTATCCACACCAAAGGGTGGGTTCTCTCTCTCTCTCTCTCTCTCTCTCTCACACACACACACACACACACACACACACACACACACACACACACACACTCATAGGGAGTGTTCACACATATAGCTCCAAATCCCAACAGTGTGGTCCATTGGCAGCCCCAAAACAGCCTTGGTAAGGCACTCGAGGCTTGAACAAGAAAGGCGAGGGGGTAAAAGAGGGCTTCCTCTTCAGCCACAAATTAAAAGAAATCTTCTATGTCAGTTGAAAGTGGTAACCTGTTAACTTATCTGGTCTGAGGGCTTGCAATATGGATGCAGTGTGTTTCTACGATGGAGTGACATATTCTGAGCATGTTTAAAGAATTCGCTGTGATCATGCAGGTCCACTTCGGGCTCTCGATTCAATTTCCCAAGCAGCAGCCATCCATAACTCTCCAGAGTTGTCTTGTAAATTCTAGTCTCTTCCTTGCTAAATATATGAATTGTCATCCTTTGAAAAGTTTTTTTGAATGACATGGAGTTAGTATGTGCCATGCGAGTATTTCTTATGTCGATTTGTTTTTGGACAGCACTTTGACAACATTGGAAAACCAATAATGCGGTCATACAAGGACTATCCATGGAGCCCGAGATGGGATACGACTGAGATGGTGCAACGCATTTAGTATGCTTTTGGCTAATCTCCTAATATTATTATTTTGTTGCAATAAAGACTGCTGCTGATTATATTTGTGGGGTGTAATGTGACCGCCGTGTGCAGATGAAAGAAGCTGTGGCGGATGTGTGGAGTATGGTTGTGAGTTGTGTTGTGAGGGCGGATAGGGGGACAGCAGGTTCCACATCCTGGAGTTGGCGGTAAAGAGGACCTGAATGTAATGTGAGATGGGGGGGGGGGGTGGTGGACGGACGGGTGGTGTGCAGGTAAGAGTGAAAGAGAGGTAGGCATGGTCAGCTTCAAAAGGGGGTGGCGGAAAGGAGAAGTCGGGGATAAGGTGTGCCAAAGCTGGAGATCCCATAAGGTAGTCCACAGTGCTAGTACCTCCTGAGCGAGGGAAGGAGGTGAGGGCGCCGGAGGAGGGCCATCGGGACATCCCGTTATAGATAACGAGACCATGTGCAGCTCCCAGCTCTAAGAAATATCTCCCGTACACTGTGACCTCCTCATGGTCCTGTGATGTGTCAGTGATGTCCAGCTCCTGTAGTGTGATAGGGTTGTCTAGATTGAGTAGTGGGACTTGCTGACTTCCCGTCCTGGCATTGAAATCCCTGAGCAGGAGGACTTCCCCCAACTGTGAGAACTCCATGATATCCTCATGTAATGGTAAGCACGGTGACTGGCCATGCTGTGCGGCGTAAGGGGAGTGGCGTGGTGCAAAATAACACACAGCAATGTGGATGACTTTGTCACTACTAAGTTGTAACCGCACCCAAAGATATCGTGCATCCTCGTCCTTCCGGACGATGCTGAGAATCTGTCAGAGATGGGATCTAAAAAGGACAGCTCCCCCCCCCCCCCCCAGAGCCACGTACTCCTGATGATGCGCGGGTCTCGCCTCGAAAAGCTGACTCCCACTCATACCCGGCTATGTATGGTAAGCCCCTCTCAGGGTTCTGATGAGTCTCTGTATAAAAAACGACATCCCTGCCTGTGAGAATCTCGCTCAAGCCTCCTGGATTCGACCACAGCATGCCATTGCAGTTCCATACTGCCAACCCTAGGTGTTTGGTCTCATAGACCCCGCATCCCTATTTGGGACGGCGCTTAGTGATAATGACATCTCTGTAGATAGCCCACTTGCCTGCTCTGCAGGCCTTATGAACAGTCACCATCGCCTCACGTCGGTGTGCCACCTGTGTTGGAGTGAGATCATCTCCCATGTACACTGTGTGCCCTTGAGGGCAGCCCGCCTGTCTAAGGAGGCCTGTCTGCTGGTGGCATCAGGGGATCTAATGATGAGGGGTCGCTCTCGTGTCATATCCTTTCCTGCTCTCCATGTATCTGCAAAGGGGGGGGCGATCCCGTCCACTCCTAGCATCTGGCAAAGTGTCATGGCATCCTCCTTTGGGGAAGCCCCCGCCTGTAGCCCCCGTACTCGCACATGGAGGGCCCTATCCTTCGTGCGTTTCTCCTCCTCGAGAGTCTCATGTATGATGCTCTGTGGGGGTTTGTGCTCCTTCACCACCTCCACCCAATCTTTCTTAGTGGTCTGCAGTTCTTCCCGCAGCTTATCACTCGCAGCTTTGAACTGCTCCAAGTCAGTCCTTAAACCCTCCTGAATATTCAGTTCCACTTCCTTCACTGTATGGTCCTTGACTGTAGCCTTTAGGGCTTCCATTTCTGCCCGGAGCTCCCCTATCATTGGGGCAGCTTCTGGCATTCCTGTTTGTTGCAGCTGGGTCTCTTTCAACATCTGAATCACCTCTTCCTGGTGGTTCACTTGGGCTGTCAGTTCTTCAATCCTGTTGTACTGTCCCTGTATCTCCTTGCGGAGGCCTTCCAACTGTTTTTCATGTTTGTTCAGAACCCTGTCCAGCACCTTCTTTTGTTCGCCCAGTAATTTCTTGGTGTTGTCCTCCACTGTCTTGATGTATGCCTCCAGCTCCTGTAGGTTCATTGTGCTATTTCCCCCTAGTTGCTGCCTTGGGGGCCTGAGCAAGGGCGTCTCGGAAAAGCTCAGGCAAACACAGAGTATACGAACAGGCGCAGCCTGACGAGCACAGAGCTGCGCTGGAAACTGGGAGGCGAAAGCGGGGCAACAAAGGCGCAGCGCGGCAGAAAGCAGCAGCCAGGGCCACTAGCGCAGCGCGAACAGAGGAGGGGGGGGGCCTGCTCAGCTTCACGCCATGAGAGAGAGAGAGAGAGAGAGAGAGAGAGAGAGAGAGAGAGACAGACAGAGAGATGCTTGTGGATATGCACCACGGCAGACAGCAGCAACCAGGGCCACCAGTGCGCAGCGCGAACAAAAGGGGGGGGGGGGGGGGCTGCGCAGCTTGACGCCATGAGAGAGAGAGAGAGAGAGTGAGAGTGAGAGTGTCTGCTAAAGACCCAATGTGCCTATCTCTCTCTCTCTCTCCACACACACACACACACACACACACCATGGATATCCTCCATCCACCATAGCCTTTCAGAAAACCCTAATACCATCAAATGGTATCATAGCCTCTGCACCCACTTCTGCCATAGCCCTTGCCCTCCCCTCCCACTCCCACTCCCACTCCCGCCTTTGCTTCCGCAGCCACCATAGCCTGCCGTCACCTTTGCTGTCGTTGCTATCACTGCTGCTGCCCGTCGGTTCTAATGGAGCGCCTTGCTGCGGGATGCCATCTGTCAAGCTACCCATCATCAACTCCCGCCTAAGAAACACCACCAGAATGATAGGGCAATGGCACTCGTTGGGTTCGGATTATCCGACAAACTTACCCATCATATAGACTTTGACAAAACTTAAAAGAGGTATGGGAAAAGCTGGAAAATCTTTTCAGCAACAAAATTATCGATTCCAAAGTCTTTCTCAATCAAAAGTTTTTGGGTATAAAAATGAATGAGTTTGATGCTTTGGGAGAACACTCATGTAATCTTGGTTCTATTCTACACCAACTCTTTCCTTTGGGAGTACATGTGGATGAAGATGAGAAGGCAGTCCTTCTCTACAGCATAGAAAATGTCTCCAAGTACTCTGAGATTATGATGTATCTCCAAGTGGCTCGAGAGATACCTTTTGAAGACATGACTACAATACTTATAGAAGAAGACATGCAGCTTAAGGAGCAAGCCGAAAAAGCATTCAACCCCCAATGCTATGGCTGTCAATTGGAAGGGGAGGATCAGTTGCAGTTAGAGGAGGTGAAAATTAAGAGGAAGCGGAAACATCTATGGCAACAAAATACAAAGCCCTCACAGTAATGACAAATCTTTCTCTTGAGTTTTTCCATTTTGTAGTGCCTTCTGTTATAAAAGGCTTCATTTCCATTTCATATTCTTGCTTAGAGCAAGGGAGGCTTGTTTCTTGGGTAAGCCGATGTAGGATGTCATTTGGTCAAGCTCTTATATAAGGCTTGACATGAGAGTTCAGGTGTTTTGCCATGGTGACTCCAATCTAGACTGCAAACTATTATGACTATTGAAGGATTTCTCAAATACCTCTACCTTTACTCCAGAGGGAGTTTTGTTGGGACTGAGTTCCTTGTGTATGTGAACACTCTCTATGAGTGTCTATCTGTGTGTGAACCCACCCTCAGGACTCGGGAGTGGATAGGATAAGTGTGCTATGTGTCACTTATCTAATTTGTGTGATTTTCATGGGTAAAAAGATAAGGCTACATGCCTATAAAAGAATTGTATTTGGTGAAGGCTATCATATCAATAGAAGTAATCATTGAGTCGTGCAACGAGTACTTGGGTGCTTCTTACTAGAGATATACTGACACAGAGAGCAGTTACTCTAGTGTCAAGAGAGAGGAGAGCCCAGATCGGACAGACTCAGCTCACCGATTTCCTCCATATGACAGCCATGCCAGATCCCACAGTGATGGGCCGAGGGGTCACTTTGAGGAGAGCAGAGGAGATTCGAGCATTGCGGCGTCCACGAGCGTCGGGATACCGACCTTCCCACAGACATCGACATATGATCAGGGACATTCAGGCACGACACCGACTACAGGAGAGAGGACAGCCGGGACCCATTGATCTGGCGGCCATCTTGCATATCATTACAACTGGTGTTGACATGTATGACATATTACCCCCCCCCCCCCCCAACCATAGGATGGAGCTGACTAGGAGCATGCCTGCATCGAGCATCGTTGTATCACCCTGGCATATAGTTGTGCATTTACCCCAGTAGTGCTTCATCCTTATATATGTACATACATCCGGACTTCACAGTAGGAGTTTTCTTCCAGTTGTTGTATTGTGCAATGAGCACCATTTGATACTCAGAGATACCACATACATTGTACATGGTTTTGTCTCATAGGCCAGTTCTCTTTGGCCTGAGAGAGATGTCAATACAATCTCTCTCTCTCTCTCTCTCTCTCTCTCTATCTATCTATCTATCTATCTACACACACACACACCATGGATATCCTCCATCCACCACAGCCTTTCAACCTAGGGGGGTTGTGTTGAGCTCTTGCTTTCTCTACCCTCTCAAGGGAGCTTGAAGCAGGGCCAGGGATATGCTGGTCGGCCAGCCTAGATGATAGTAACTGCTGTCAGTCAACTTCTCATGCTTAGAAGAGCAAAGCGATGACCAAAGTACTCCTCTGTGTGGACTGGTTATAGAAGACTGAGCCATGAAGATGCTTGTGGACATGTTGCTTCTTCCCTTCTTGAGCGTGCTAGTGCCCTAAATCTACCCTAAGGCTGATCCCTAACTAGGGATTAGCTATGCGATTAGCCATGTCCACGTGTGTGCACATGACATTCCCTCTTGCTAAACTTGATGATGGGTTGGAAATTCGTCATCTTTCCTCCCTAGACTACTAACTCTGTTCTTTGACAGAAAACCTGTTATTCTTCTGATTCCACTCCAAGTTTGGTTTGAGAACTGTGCATGTATGCCACTTTGTCCTACAATCCCTTTTCCTTAACATAGATATGGTCTCCTAAATAGAATGATCATGTCTAATGCTCCACCTTTGGAACTGAGCTGAGAGCCAATGATATGCTCCTTTGAGCACACAACTCCCATGAAATGCTTTCGTTTGGCTTTGCTTGCTCCCTTGGCTGTATTCTTCCATGGATTTGTGCACCTTTCTTGGGACAGCTTAGTGCTTAGATGGCTGAGCCTGCATGTTCTCATACCAATGTTGCATGTGCGGAAACCTTGTTGTTTGATCCAACCCTAAACCTACTGATTATGAGCTCTAATGCAAACACAATGAATAGACAGCAGAGAGAAGAGAGAGATGAATTGTATTTCAATATATCGATATATAAGCATGCGCATGTTTCCATCCTCTACCATCTGGTGATTATCAAGCAGTGAAGACTTACGGAGCGTTTCCCTTGAGATTGGGCTGGTCAAGGAGAATCTGTAGCAAGAGTATGGGGCTGAGTGTTGTGGTCAACATTTTCAATCACATGCTATACTTGAGAATTTAGTTGAAATTTTTTTCTTGTAGTTAATACAATACATAAGATTTAGGGCTATTGTGTGTGTTCACAAAAGCTCTACAGTCATATCCGAAACACTACTCATTATTTTGGACTTGCAAAAGACACTTGGAGTTGAATGCGATGCATGCGGTGATAACGTAGGGGATGTCCTAAATCAAGACAATCATGTAGTGGCATATGAGAGCTAAAAATTGCTAACTACGGAGCTCTAATTTGGGGTACATGAAAGAACTATTGGTTGCAATTCATGCCCTTGGAAGCACTTACCTTTTGGGGGCTGAATATACTTTGAAAACAGACCATCAAAGTCTACGGTACTTCTTGTGCAAACGAAGTTGTCCGAGAAGTAAATGACACGAGCAAATTTCCTCTATATGTTTCATTTCAAATTTTACACAGCCCCAGAAAGAAGAATGCAGCAAGGCATGCATTGTCAAGAAGACCTTCTATGGCCGCCATCACTTGCATATCCTCTAAAATGATACGAGGGGGATACCCTATGATGCAAAATCATCTATGCCTCATGAAAAATATTCAACAAAAGGTGATGGGTGAATGCCATGCCCCTCTATATGCAAAACATAGAAGCATACCCTCCATTACACAGATGCTTAAGAGGTATTTCTTTTGACTGGATATGCACAGGGCTTATTCTGTCTTGCGGAGATGATGCAAGGACTATCTGCTCTCTTCCTCAAACCGCTGGTGGGCATCCTGAAGAAGAGGCAGTTCTATATCAGCAGCAGCTGGAAGAGTCTCTCCTCATCCAAGGCCGAGGGGAGCTGCAGCAGGGCTAGCATAAGGTGACCCCAAGCTCTCAACAAATTGGTTGCAAATCTCTCCTCAAAGGTGGTGCTCAGGCCTCGGGATCGAGCCTCCGTGAAGATCCATCGTCACTGGGAGTCCAGGGGCTGCCAAGTGAGGGGGTCCCAGCTGAGATCCGGTCAATCAAAAAGGCCTTCCAAGGCCCACCACCAGGCAGAAGGCCTCTGACGATGAACTTGCCAAGTAGGGCTCTGCTGCTCTGCATAGCTGGGTCAATGATGCCGAATCCTCCACGTGTCTGAGGCTAAGTAATCCCCTCCAGATCACCTTGGCCTGAGCCAGCCAGTCGTTGGGCCTGACCCACGGGAAGTTATGGATAAGTCTTCATACCTGACCCAGGCATGCTTTGGAAAACTCCCAGCAAGAAATGATGTGCCACATGGTGGCCAAGGGCACATGGTTGGCCATGATCACGTGGCTGACGAGGGAGAGGAGGGCGGTGCTCCAATACAAAAGCTTGTGTTGAATGTTCAGAAGAAGGGGAGCTAGCTGCGGCTCGACTGAGATGTCAATCCCAACCCGACACCCGAGGTATCTGGCCGGAGTTCCCTTGAGGATCTCAATTGGGCACCAAGCCAGGTTGGATGAAGATCCTACCCAAAAACCACACTTGTGCCCGTTGGTCTGAGCTCTGGAGGCTAAGCAGAAAGTCTCCATGGCGGCGAGGGCAACACTCTAAAGGTTCCCCTCCTTTCCTGAGAAGTAAGCGGCTATGTCAGCTGCCAACTCCAAGTCAAGTAGCTCCTCCTGGGATCTGATGGGGAGGCAGAGACCTTGGGGTCCTGTCTCCTGTGTTGAGAGAAAGCTGCTTATTGCCTGTGCCACAAAGAGGAAGGGGAAAGGGGCAAGGGGGCATAACATGTTTGTGTGCCCAAAGACACAAGAATGCAAGGGCCAGCAGCAAGACCAGGAGAACAAGACATATCATGATGCTGGTGGTGGATCAGGGTCACAAATTGAAAGCCAGCAGTAGCCAGGATGGGAGTGAAGTGGGGGATGTTGGGAGGAGGATGAGCACCAGGAAGAGAAGGCTGAGGAGGAAGGTCTAAGAAAAACAGAAGAGCTCGAATTCTGGGAGCTGATGACCATATGTGGAGAAGCACGTAGCCAGAGGACTGATTTGTGTGCAGTTGCTAGAAGATCACGCCACTTCCTGTTGTATGCATCTCAGCAAATTTGCCAGGCTCGAGCTTCTGATGAACTCCTGAATTCTAAATGAGGTTTATCACTGACGTAAATCAACATCATGAAACTAGATGATGAAGGTTTCTGGGTTGGTTAGGGTCACTCCTCACTCCGTGTGTTCTTTGTCATTATTGTCGTCCTTACATCATCCATGGTGAGGCTCCTGATATCTTGTTGAGGGCTTTCTCCAGTTGTCTTCTCCCCCCCTTGCAGCGTAGATCATTATCGTAGTCCTTTCAATCCTCCATGGTGAGGCTCCTGATATCTTGTTGAGGGCTTTCTCCAGTTGTCTTCTCTCCCCCTTGCAGTGTAGATATAACTAAGTGGGTGCACATCTTTGCTGAATGATTGTTTTCTTCACTTTTTCTTAAGTTTTTTTTTTTAAAAAAAAAATCTACTTATAAGAAAATAATTCAGTAAATAAAGTAAAATTAACGTATCTATTCCTATTTGGAGTAACTAATATGCTTGATGTTGCAACAGTGACTTTGTTGTGGAGGAGAGTAGCAACTTCAAGAAATACTGCAATGATATCTTGCAACATCATCGATAAGTAAGGTCAACTTCAACAAATACATCACCGATATCTTCCAATATTATATTGCCAATTGGTTGGGTCCTTGGGTAGTTGGAATGCCTATGTTAATGAGGAGGTAGGGTTCTTATGCTGGCATGTAACTTTTAGAGGGTTCCTCCTGCATCTATGCTTATGATACCAAATACCTTTGTGCCTTTGCGGTCGATAGTTACTAAAGCAGGCTCAAGTTTATAACAACTTGATAATATTTTCCATGATATAAAAGGTGTGGCGAATTTGATAGCATGCACGCCACCCCCCCCCCCCCCCCCCCCCCCCCCCCCACACACACACACGATTGCAAAATCTAGATTGGTTTCTATGGTTGTAATTATTGAAGGCTTGAGGCATCTACAGGTTTTGGTATTTGAAATAGCTCTTGAATGTATTTTAGAATCTTTTGAACAGGACACGAAGAGTATGAAAATTAAATGCTAGCTTAGAGGTTTTTGAAATGTGGGACTTTGATGTCTTCCTTGAGCTAAGGAAAGTTTAAACTATTCAGACTGAAATTTTAATGAGACATCTTTGCGTTGTATATCTTGCATCTAAAAAGTGATTTGATGCTCATCGATTCAATGTATTAATGCTTATTTCCAAAGACATTGGAGATCTGGTCTTGGGAAGATGAAACCGAGGTTTCTAGTTATTTACTACACCTCATTTCTTTCTTCCTTGCTTGTGTAGGGCATGCAAAACAAGTGCACTCCTTGTCATGTTCTTAACGGACTAGTACCAGTAGCATGGAGGTCATGGAGGTGTCTATTTAATAAATATGTTGGCAACTTTTGCTTTAGCACATGATTGACATTGTGCCACATTTGGCATTTTGTGCCATTTGCTCTTTGTAGACATAAATGACTATAGTTGTTTTTTGTACTTGTGCTCAACTTTGTGGTACTTTTGTACCCCATGTTGTACAGAGTGTTACATATGTTGTACAAAACTTCTATATAAAATTTGAAGTTTTTGTTTGTATTAGATCTTATTCAATAGCCCTTATGACTCAACGTTTACACACCATATCTTTGTAACTGGCATATATTTTGTGTACACAAATGTTTTCAATATCCCAAATTTGACAGTTGTTAGAAAAAGAATAACGTACTTGACATACCTTATCTTGATCGATGCTTTTTGTGCTCGTATTAAACATGCAGTATATGTATTGTACTACCACTTTGGTTAGTACATTCATTCATTCTCTCTCTCTCTCTCTCTCTCTCTCTCTCTCTCTCTCTCTCTCTCGTGTTTTAGGGTTCTAGGTTGCATTTTAGGGTTCCAGCATCATGCCTACCCTGCATTTTAGGGTTTCTACTTGTGTTTCGCTTGCACTTTAGGGTCAAGCTTTGCAGTTTAGGGTTCTTGAACCATGGTTGCCTTGTGTTGTAAGGTTTCTACTTGCATTTTAGGGTTCTATTGTAGTTTAGGGTTTCTTTTTTTGCTTTTTAGGGTTCAACTCCTCTCTCTCTCTCTCTCTCTCTCTCTCTCTCTCTCTCTCTCTCTCCCCCCTTGTTTTTCTTGATCAAGGTTCTTGGTTTGCTTGATGTTCTTGATCTTGGGACTTGGGTTTTTTCCTTCCATTTTCTCTCTTCATCACTTAAAGAAAATGCCTACAGTTGTAGAGCTTGAAAGATACATCAAGCATATAGAAGATAACAAGAAAAAATACCTCGCACATGGGCCAAGCCTTGAATAACATGAAAAAACAATTGAAGGCAGAGATGCATGGCATGCAGAGGCTGCAACATTGAGGAAAACAATTGAAATCTTGAGGACTGAATTAGATGGAAAGAACATCCAGATTAGATAGCTTTTTTCTCCATTTTCTCTCTTCCCCACTCTAAGAAAGGCCTCATCAATGATAGATTGAGAGTGAAAATGTGGTCTAATGTTGAGAAAGATCTCCTAAATCCGCTCCCCTTGGCTTGTTGCCTTGGTCTCTCTACATGCTTATTGATTTCTAACTCCAGGATTGAACCAAAGACTTTGGCTAAGGTATGCCCAGTGTATCGGATCCTTGCTTGTTCCCTTTAAAGCCATTATGATGCGATGGTTGGTGGTGTAAAAGCAAACTCGGATTTGCTAATCGGAATTATAGTGTTGGTGGCCCAAGATAAGGGAAGACCATCGCATATGGCAATGTTGAATAGTTTAGCTAGGTGGAATGCCAAGGTGTCACATGTATGTATAATGTGCTCAGCTTGAAAATCATCATGGTCTTTGGCCTTCCTGTTTTAAGCTTATGTATGGCCCTATGGTGACATTGGCCACATAGAAGAGAGTGGAAGGGTGCTGAGGTGTCGCATGCATGTTTTTAAGCTTATGTATGGCCCTATAGTGACATTGGTCATAAAGAAGAGAAAGGATCTGGTTGGTGGGGATATCTGAGATGTAAGAGTCTTTTTGCATATACATGCCATGTAGTTGGGTCTAGAGTCTTTTTGCATATACATGCCATGTAGTTGGGTCTATGATGGGAGTGGGAGACCTCTTATCCTCCAGCATCTTCCATGCCTTAGAACTATCTGCACTTGGAAACAATCTATAAACCTCCTCCTTCCATTTCGCAAAGAAAGCCCTCTTCTTGGGCGGTGTAAACTGTTGAGAATTTCCTTGTGCTTGGCATGGTGTCATGATGATTCTCCGTGCTTGATCTTGACAGAGTTGCAAGCAGTAGGCTTGACATTCTTCATCATACCGACTGGTTTGGGGTATGGATCCAATCTAGGCTTGATGTTGTTGGTGGCTAGTGCAAGGGTACATGGCTTGGGTTGACTCATGGAGGATAGATGAGAGTTGAGTGGTGATCACAGTTAGTGGGGTAGTGTGTAGGTTAATACATGAGAGATGGCGCCATATGTGATCCCCATATATGCAGTCTAAGTCATGGTGGAAGTGGACCTTTGCCTAGAAAGAGGTTGGAGTGGGGCAGGGTACTGAATAGGGCAGTCCTGAAGTTGTGAAAGGAAGGTATGTGTGGTCAGCCCCAATGGGGGAGGCCGTATAATAAAGTATTTTATGTGGTGAAGGACGAGGATCCAATGAAGTAGTCCAATGTACTACTACCTCCTCCATGCGGGAAATATGTGAATCCTCTAGAATGGAACCATCTAGACATGACATTGTAAATGATCAAGTTATGTGCTGCACCCATATCTAGTAAGGTTCTAGCCACTGGTGTGAATCTCATGCCCTTTGTCTTGTTGGTCCCCATTTGAATGGAGTCAAGCTCATTCAATGATGGTTGGGTCCTGATTAAAATCATATGGGGCTGAGATTGGAAGCTATGTGTTCGTGCATTGAAGCCTCCCACCAATACGCTATCTCCCTTTGTAGAAAAATCTGCAATGTCATTGTAAAGTGGCATGTACAGGGAAGAGTCTTGTGAGGGGAATCTTGATGTGTTTGGTGGGAAGTAGCATACAGCAATGTATAAGCTCCACGTTTCTAGAAAGCTAAGCTTGACCCACATGAATCTACCTTCCTCATCCCTTTTCACTATTGTAACCATATGGTTGAGATGGTCTCTAAACAGTACTGCCACTCCCCTTGAATGCTCGAACCCCTCTTTATCAGTTCTGGTTTCAGCTCTATATGTAGACTCCCATTGACCACCAAAAGACTTCCATGTGCTCTTTCCCATGTGCTACTTGTAGGGAGGTTAAGTCATATGTACAGATCTTTGTTCCTTGAAAGAGAGGTCTCTTCCTCAAAAAAATGCTTCTAGATTCTCGATCTGCCGCCTCTTGGAATTTCAGAATTAGTGGGCATTCCGTATTCTTGTCCTACTCTCCATGCATCTTTGAAGGGTGTCCCCACATTCTCGAGCTATTTTCATACCACCAAACCATCATATCCGTAGATGATGTGCCCTCCGGGATGACTCCTACCCTAATATGTAAATCCCTAGCCTTCCTCCTTTGTTCCTCATCCAAGGTGGCATTCACTTTGTTCCTCATCCAAGGTGACATTCATTCTCTCTTGGGTACTGATTGTTGGTGGCTTCTGCTTTTCGGCGATCTCTATCCACACTTTTTCGTTACCTCCAAATCAGACTTAGCTTTCTTGGTGATTTCTGCCCATGCGAGTATATCCAGTTTCTCCTTCTCTCGTGTCTCTTGGATGTCTTCAACTTTTGCTTGGACCTCCTATGTTTGCATGAGGAATTGGGTTTGTAAATCCACCACTTTGAAATTGCAACTTTCCTCTTGTTGATTGAGCTTTGTTTCAAGCTCTCTAATGCCATCAAGTTCAATCCTCGGGGCTTCGACCGTTTCCCTCAATGTTGCAACCATTGCATGCAATGCATCTCTGCCTTCCTTAAATTGTTTTTTCGTGCTATTCAAGGCTTGGTTCCATATGTTTTCTTTCCTATGGGAGGTACTCTTTTTCCTTTTTATCTTCTATATGCTTTGATGTAGCTGTCAAGCTCTGTAACTAGAGCTTGTTGTCCTAGTAGATATCATATGGGGGGGTCCTCACATTATATGAGTCTGTGACAGAGAGAGTGCGGGCACCTAGATAGAGGTATGATAGAGCAGATTAGGAGCACCATTGGGGTGAAGCATGTCTACTCGCTATCACCCACCCTCTTTGGCCTCTACATCGACAAGATAAAGAGCTTCATTGACAGGCTATGAGGGGTTGGATTTGCACTAGCTGATACACTAATACCTATTTGCCTTTATGCGCCGATGATGTTGTCTTGATTTCAGATTCAAAGGAAGGGCTACAAAGGCATTTGGAGCAAGACCTCATGGTGAACCTAGGGAAAACAAAGTCATGATATTTTCAACACCTCCGGGGCAACATAAAAAATAAATACTCTTACATATGGCGGAGGGGAGGTGGAGATAGTCTCATCAAACCTATACTTAGGTATTACCTTCTTGGGGGACCAAGAGAGGCCAATAACACATACACGTATGCTTTGAGGCCAATAACACTACACATATGACTTGGGAGCATGCAACCTTAAGTCTCTTTAGCATGAGGCCAGTAACACATATATGTATGACTTGAGGGCATGCAACGTTGTCTAGGTTGGCGAGATAATGTTCCAAGCACATTTCTAAGAACCCAGCACAAAACTATGGCTTTTTGATACTTTGGTCACTCTTGCACTGTCTTATGGTATAGCCTTTTGGGGACCAGACTTAGGGTAGAAAGATTGGCAAAGCTTGGAGAGGATATATATTTTGATGCTCTCTAGGATGATCCGGAGCAAGGCATCCATAGAACACGAGATTGTTAGGGCAGAGTTTGGGGCTGTATATTAGATGCTCTCTTTTAAATAGTGTAGATATATACACGAGGTAGTGGTCACCTTTCCCATATTAGCCTGGGAGTCATCGTAGAGGTTGGAAGAAGACGGTGCAAAATGGTCATGGTATGATCGGGTTAAGAGCTACTTTGCCTCACATTCCTTGAACATTGATGACTTGCCACCTTTCTATTGTAGCTTAACCCTCCCCCATGGATAGATCAATCGCCTCATTTGTGGAGATTGGATTATGAGATAGATAAAGAGGCAGATACCACTGCTTATTCAGGGGTGTTTAGGCCCAGTCTCTAGGAGCATGGACTCTAAAGAACAATGATGTCTAGGCCTATTTCTCTTGGGGATGTGTCAACACCAAGATAGGCTATGGCAAGCACATAGACTAAGAGAAGACACGTCATAGAGAATCCTCATAGAGTACTTTACCTATACACCACATGAGGTCACTAGACGGTGTGCCCATGAGCATGAGGATGTTTAGCCCAGGTACACCCGATGCCTTATCATGATCACATATGTTGAGATGTCAAGCTCAACACGAGTTAACACTCTTATGATATACCTGGGTGACCGTTTCTGCCACTTGCATCACTGGCATGTTTGGTAGGATGCTAACATGGTAGATCTTTGCCAGTGATTCTACAGTTGGACTATACCAGCTACTAGTCCACCATTGAGTTATGGCATACTTATCTTGCCAGCTCACTCACTTAGCGTGTTCACATTATGGACTGTATGTACATAGTACTTTAGTACCTATGTTGTATTTTCCTTTTCTTTTGGTAGAACTCTTTTGTCGAGAAGAAGAAGAAGAAAACTTTTCAGTCTCTCATCTTGTGTGTTCTCTTCTAGGGTTTGTGTGAGTGTGTGTGCTTGCAAGAGCTCAAGCTCTCTTCCTCCCTGCATCTTTTCAACACACCCACAGGAGTTACTATTAGGAGGACTTGTAAAATCCAACGTACACGGTTTGGCCTCAACCATAGAGGAGAGGTCCTTCTTTGCAACTCCAAATCTGAAATCTACTTTAACATTAGAACCATTCTCCCCTAGCAGTGGATGTATCCTATCTTATGGATGTGGATATGGATAGTAATGGCACACCAATGCTGACATGGATATGGATGTGGATATATGGAT
Organism: Cibotium barometz; assembly: GCF_041138505.1. NCBI lineage: Eukaryota > Viridiplantae > Streptophyta > Polypodiopsida > Cyatheales > Cibotiaceae > Cibotium > Cibotium barometz. The sequence goes on along the minus strand of NC_141057.1, from coordinate 48,321,091 downwards.
ATGGACGTAGATGTGGATAGTAATGGCACACCAATGCTGAAATGATGTATGTAGTAAAGCCCAAGGATCTTGGGCCTTGGGCTTGAGATAGACAAGTTTTCTTTTATCCATTTCATTTCATCTGTTACCCGTTTTTGTAACACAACTTTTTGTCTTTTTGTCTCATAGACCTTTGTGGTCTTTTAAAATATTACTTATGTTATATCTACCTTTAGCACTCCGTGTGTATGTGTGCACTCTTCTTTGTCTATGGTCCATGAGCTCTTCTTTATGGCTTGTGATTCCTACTAGTGGTGGTACTCAGCTTATCCAAATGGGTGGTTAAGTCAATATGAGAGTTGTTCCCAGTCAATGCAAAACATTTTGGGACTAGGAGCTCTTCTTTGTTGACTTTGCTACATAGTGGGTGTATCCATCTTGTCATATCTCCCTTTAGCACTCTGTGTGTGTGTGCACTCTTCTTTGTCTCTACGGTCCATTAGGTCTTCTTTGTGGGTTATGATCCCTAGTAGTGGTGTGCTCGTCTTACCCATATGGGGGGTGAAGTCAGTATGTCCATCTTGTCTAGATGGAGCATTAATAAGTAAATAGGAGGAGTCTCAACCAATGAAAAAATCAATTATTTTCATTTTAACATATCTACTTTGACAAGACAATCATTTACCTTGTGCAAACTTCAGTAGTCTATGGATAATAACTTGCATTATAGGGCACTGGGAGAAGGTTCTATAGTAGGTGATGTGGTTGTTACTCCTTTTTCTATATGCTCTTTGTAATCCCCTCCCTATCTTACTTATTTTACATTGTAATGGCCAAAGGCCCCCACTGTTTTAATGAAGCCGGCCATATACGGCTTGTATATGTAATGAGGACATGTTTTGGGCACCCTACAAGTGTTGGTGGTCGGGCAAGCCCACTTGTATGTAAGTGACTTATGGGAGTCTATAAAGACACTTTTCATAATATAATCTACAGCTGAGCTCAATCTTGGGAGCACATTCCTTCTTATATACCTTGTTCCTTTCCTAATTCTTGCATGCTTCCATGTTTATGTTTGTATTAGCTATGGAGTCTTGTTGAGTTGCTTGCTTACATGTGTGAGAGTGCTTGAGTGTGTGTATGCATTTGAGGTAAAGCTTGCTTGGTTCTTGCTTGTGATTTAACTAGATGTAGAGTGTGTGTGTGTGTGTGTGTGTGTGTGTGAGAGAGAGAGAGAGAGAGAGAGAGAGAGAGAGAGAGAGAGAGAGAGAGAGAGAGATGGTGTGAGAGAAGAGAGGCTTCTTGCTAGCTTCTCCCTCATCTCTCAAAAGGAGAGAAGATCTACTCAAAAGAGCTAAACCAACAAAAATTATATCCACAAACCCATCATGCCTCAAGGGGGAAGAACAATACTTGTAAAATGTGGATGTCTTGAAGCCAACCGAGGAATTCTTCTCTACCTAGAAGGATCTGATGAAAATACCAAGCTCTAGTACAAACAACCTCAGAACGTTATAATGAATACAAAGGGATGTTAAAGCTCAAGTTTAATACCAATTCTTACTCCGTGGAAGGAGTCTTTATGTTATGACTATAGGTACAATGGTAGAAGAGATCGTCCTTGGAAGGGGATGGATTGCCAAACATGACTTCAGCATAAATTACTAGACCATGAGGTCAACCACAGTCACAACCATAGCAGCAATCAAGCCAGCATAAAAAATGATGAGTGTGCTTCTCTCACTAATGGAGAACTAAGATAGATCTCTACCGAGATCTAGAAGTTATTAAAATTACTATAAGGAAGTCCCATTGAGCTAGTAAATGCAATCATCTATAAACTCGAAATCTTATCCAATCAACTCGCACCACATCTTGTAAAACCAAAGATTAAGGAGTCAAAAGCCCAACCAAAGAAGGAAAACCTTCATCAATAACCAAGGGATGGGTGACCATGTAAATATCACTAATAGCCCAAGGATACTGTCATGTAGGCTGTAATGCCTGTGTGACCGACGACAGACCGGATGGCCATATCCGGGGTTCAGTGGGAGAGGACGCCCATGCGGAGTCATGGGCGGCCAGGCTAGTGCGGACGGCAGGCCACACACTATATAGCCTGGGGGATGAGGGGCAATCCTCATTCTTCCTCTATGGCTGGGTGGTGAGCCAGAGGCCGTCCCCTCTCGTGGTAACACTCGTAGCGGCGTTACGGATATCTAACACTGGTATCAGAGCATGGTTCGAGGGGATCGTGAGAGTCCGCGCGCGAACGGCGGACCGGAGCCCACTCGATGGTTTTCATCCACAATCTTCTCACCCTTATCTCCACAAGGGAATGTGTGGAGGGAGGGGGGCCAAGATTTTTTGAAGGGAAGAACTCTTTCTCTCTCTCTCTCACTCTCTCTCCCCGTCACACACAGGAAGCAGCATTGCAGGCATTTTTCTCGTGGATCAGAGCATCCCGGAAGCATCCTTGTAGAGGCCCGCAACGCACAACAATTCGACAGGCGACCGTAAAGGGGGGTGACTATTATTCTCTCTCCACCACTGCTCATTTTTATTAGCATTTTTTTAAAGTAATTTCCGAGTTCTCGCATTATTTTTTGCAAGAATTAAAAATGTCTGCTAGGCGTAGTGTGTCCCCACCGCCTTCTACTTCTCTAGGTTTTTCCAGTCTCTTGTCATCGGTCGCGGGTTTGACCCCGACCGAATTGTCAGGCCGTACACGCCCGACCGTTGTTCGGTCCGGAGCGCGCTTATCGATCACTCGTGATCCGCCCAGCGCCTCCTCGTCTATTGACCCCGTCTTAGGACCCAGCGAGCCCGCAGCGGCCGCATTGGCTGATGACCCCTTTCTGGCCGCCGATGAGCCAGAGGACATGAATACTGACGTCGCCGAGGGGACCGAGGAGGACCTCTTGGATTATGACAACGACGACTATGACCTATTGGACCCTGCTGATGTCCTGACAGAGACGGAGCTCTCTAGTGGACTGTTTAAATATCTTAATGCCAAATTGAACACTATGGGTAAAGTCCAGGCTGATTTAGTCACGATGCTACAGAGCATCTCCACACGGTTAGATGCACTGACAGCCGCCTCGGCTAGTACTCCGACTCCTCGTGGTAGCCGAGCTCCTACAGCACGGGTGAGCGTAGCCTCGCCAGTGGGGTTGCAGGAGTACAGGCCGATGTGCCTGTGGGGCCGTCCGTAGAGCGACAGCTTCGTCGTTGTTAAAAGACTTAAAGCCGCCTAGTTTTGGTGGCGAGGAAAAGGAGAGAAACAAGGACTCAGTCAATATGTTTCTAGCGAAGTGGTCAGATTTGCACGCGCTGCGACAACAGCCTAGCCGTATACAGCCCGCAGAGGCTAGCCTCTCATTAACTGGCAAAGCGTACAAGTGGTGGATGAGTTTGACAACTCGCCCTGCCACTTGGACGGAATTTGAAACAATGTTTCGAAAAGAATTTTTGCCTGTTAATGAGGCAGAGAGAAGCTGGGAGTTATGGGACAAGTGCTCGATGGAGAACAAATCCCTAACTCAGTACATCTCAAACTACAGGGAGATAGTACTCAAGCTAAAGGGAATCGATGCATTCCAGACATTGCGAGGCTTTAAGAGAGGCCTTAAAGATGATTACCTTGAGTACGTAGCACCCCTACAGCCTAAAGACTTAGCAGAGGCAATTCAATATGCACAGATATTCGATGACATCAAGCGCCGTAGTGCGCGTGGTGGTTCTAGTAGGGCCGAGGGTAGTGAAAAGAGGAGGTCAGGCCTCAAAAGAAAAGGGTTCCGCAGTGACAAACAAGGGGATAGGACGGACCAGGAAGGACAGGGTGGTCATTGGACTAAAAAACCGCGACCATCCAGGAAGAAAAGAGACACCGAAAACCAAAAGAAAGAGCAATATATTAAAGCGCGAAAGGAAAATTGCTGCTTTAATTGCAATGAAGTAGGGCACACGAAGGCTGAGTGTCCAAAGCCTAAAGGCAGCACTAGTGGCAACGAGCCCAAAAAAGATGGTAAATCTTCTAGGCAGTTGCATACAGTGCAGAGACTCCCTCTCAGTTCCGCAGAGTTCAGAGAGGTGACAGTGTGTCATTGTGATGAGCATCACGCTTGTTCAGTGACACCAGCGATGTGGCAGCCTACTGTAGGTCCGCATGACATGGTGCGCATGTATGGCACCATAGGTGGCCGTAGAGTCACAGTTTTTATTGATGATGGAGCTAGCCACAACTTTTTGAACTACTCGTTAGTCAAGAAGTTGGGGTTGACTGAAACCCGGAGTGATCATGAGTATACTGTTGGCCTAGCCAACGGATATGACAAAACGGCATGGAATACCATAGTATTGGGGGTCTCATTATCTATGCAAGACTACGAGGCTCCGCTTGACTTTCAGGTCATGCACTTAGCCAGAGCAGACGTATATCTAGGCAGGGAGTGGCTGTATGGCTTGGGCCCTAGTCTAGCTCGGAATTACTTACATAATACGCTATGTTTTGAGCATGGAGGTAGAGTCATCACCCTGCAGGGCGACCGTACTGTCCCTGCCACACCACTTATTTTCTCCATGGAGCTGTGTACAGCGGTCCGCAGAGACCAGATAGCAGAGGTATATGCTTGTTACCCTCTTTTGAATTCTGTTTCCGTAGATGAAACAATAAATGATGTTTGCATAGACAAACAAGAAAAACAAAATAAACCTTGGACGAGACCCACTGTTTGAAAACCCTGTTTGGCATGCATGTGATTCAAACAAGAAAAAATCCAAGGTGAATGAGACATTAAAGAAAAAGTACATAGATACTTTAACGAATTTATTAGAGAAATTTCAAGATGTTTTTCTTGATGATTTACCAGATGGTTTACCACCATCTAGAGAAGTAGACCATGGCATCAAAGTTATGCCAGGATCAAAACCTACAAGCAAACCTGCTTATAGATTAAGCCACTCCGAGGCACAGGAGGTGGAAAAACAATTAACGGAATATTTGAACAAAGGCTTTATTCGGCCTAGTTCAAGTCCGTGGGCATCACCTATTCTTCTGGTAAAGAAGAAAGACGGATCTATGCGGATGTGCATAGACTATAGGGCTCTTAATCAGATAACGACTAAGAACAAGTATCCGATGCCACGCATGGATGAGTTGTTTGATCAACTCTATGGATCGAGATACTTTACAAAAATAGACCTGAGATCTGGGTATCATCAGGTTAGAATAAAAGCAGAAGATGTTGCGAAGACAGCATTTCGGACCCGTTTCGGGCATTTTGAGTTTTTGGTTATGCCATTTGGGCTAACCAATGCTCCGGCGACGTTTATGACGCTAATGGACAGCATTTTACGTCCATATCTGGGAAAATTCGTAGTAGTTTTCCTGGATGATATTCTTGCGTACAGTAAGACACAAAAAGAACACATAGAGCATTTGCGTCTAGTGTTCGAGTTGTTGCGAGAGCACAAACTATTGCAAAGAAAATAAATGTGAATTTTTTGAAACAGAAATTCACTACCTTGGCCATATTATATCCGCCGATGGTATGCGGATGGAGCCAGAAAAGGTAGAGGCTATTCTTAAATGGCCAGCGCCGAAGAATCTCGAGGAACTGCAGATTTTTCTTGGCATGTCGGGGTTCTACCGACAGTATGTGAAGGATTACGCGAAGATCGCAGTCCCGTTGACTGACCAGTTTTTACGGTCAAAAACAAAAAACATTAGTTGGGGGGACACCCAATAGAAGAGCTTTGACAAGCTCAAGGTGACCGTAGCAGCTGCACCTGTTTTGACAATTGTCGATCCAAATGAGCCGTTTGTTTTGAAAACAGACGCTAGTAATGAGGCCATTGGGGCCGTACTAATGCAAAGGGGACGCCCAATTGCATTTGAAAGTAAAAAGTTATATCGTGTGCAGCGTAACTACTCGGCTTACGAGCGAGAGTTACTAGCGATAGTTCATGCACTGAAAAAGTGGAGACACTATTTATATGGTGCTACTTTTGAGGTCCGGACGGACCATGAAAGTCTGAAATGGCTTTCAAGTCAAAATGAACTGAAGGGTAGAAAAGCTCGGTGGGCGGAGATTCTACAGGAGTTTGACCTTCAGATACGTTACCAGAAAGGTAAGTATAACATGGTGGCAGATGCACTTAGTCGCATGCCACAGATTAATGAACTTAGTTTCAGAGTCTTCAAGAATGATTTCTTGGAGTCACTACGTGGTTTATGTGAGCATGATCTCTTTTACAGAGGTCTGGCGCGCTGTACGCGTACGCACTTCTTTACAGACGCGACCACCTCCCTCGTTGGCACGTATTGCTAGTCCGGAGAGACTGGCCGAAGGTGCAACGAGAAGGGAAGCGAGAGTTAGTCCGGAGAGACTAGCCGTGTCTTCTGGGTATAGTTTGGAGCCGGAGAAATCTGACGTAGGCCCTTCATCACCTTTGACTGCCACGGCTTCAAAGGGGAGTGATAAACTTCGTCGGGGGGAGAAATATGCTAATTACTCCATTGACGACGGGTACTTACTCTACAAGGGTAGAATATGTGTACCAACTATTGGTGACTTTCGGGCCCAAATTCTTAAAGAAAGTCATGATAGTCCAAGTGCGGGTCATCCTGGGATTCAGAAGACCTATGCACTAGTAAAAAGACAGTTTTATTGGCCTAGTTTGTTTAGGGACGTCCAGGCTTATGTGCTGAAATGCAGTAAGTGCCAGGTCAATAAACATGAACGTCTTAAGGTTGGAGGACTACTCCATCCGCCGCTGGAGATTCCTCAAGGGAAATGGGAAAGCATTTCCATGGATTTCATTACTGGTTTACCCAAGACGAGTCGAGGGAATGACTCGGTGTGGGTGGTAGTGGACAGGTTAACTAAAATGGCAAAGTTTATTGCCACGAAGAAAACTGTAAAAACGCCAGAGTTGGCAAAACTCTTTATTGAACATCTCTACAAGCTATATGGCCTGCCCGCAGATATAGTGTCGGATAGAGATAGAAAGTTCAATAGTCATTTTTGGAGGGAAGTCTTCAAAAAGTTGGATACTACTCTGAGTATGAGTACGGCAGATCATCCGGAGTCTGATGGTCAAACTGAAAGAGTTAACCAAATTCTAGAGGATATGTTGCGTTCTTATGTTAGTAAGAAGCAATCTAATTGGGAAGAGTACTTGCCCTTATTGGAGTTTGCCTATAACAGCTCCAAACACTCAGCGACTGGATTTACACCATTCATGTTAATGTATGGATTCCAGTCGAGATCTCCGATGGCTGTAGGCCTAGAAAAGGAGAAGATTCAATCTGTCAAGGATTTCCTTGAAGATATGAATGATATGCTCAGAGCCGCACGTGAGAGCATTCGTAGCGCTCAGGATCGCACTAAAACTTATGCGAATAAAGGACGAAGAAAGGTGACCTTTGCAGAAGGTGACTTTGTATTCCTCAAGGTTCCTGCGCAGTCAGAAACCATGAAAACGGGAAAGTGTAATAAACTTTCTCTGAGATATTATGGTCCTTTTAAAATCCTTAAGAAGATTGGGGACGTAGCATATAAACTTGAGTTACCAGAGAGTTCTCAAGTCCATCCTGTCTTCCATGTCAGTAAACTGAAGAAATCAGTTCACGGGTTAGAGAACGCAGTTTCTCCAGAGATTTTGGTGGACTTGATAGAGCCACCAAAGATACCACATGAACCTGAAAAGATTCTACAGTATCGTGATAGACAAACCCGACATAAAGTATACCAGGAGGTACTTGTTAAATGGACAGATAGGGATGAGGAGGTAGCAACCTGGGAACGCCGTAGTGCAATTTCCAAAAGGTTTCCCCAATTTGTTTTCGAGGACGAAAACTCTTCTTAAGGGGGGGTAATGTCATGTAGGCTGTAATGCCTATGACCGACGGCGGCAGACCGGATGGCCATATCCGGGTTCAGTGGGAGAGGATGCCCATGCGGAGTCATGGGCGGCCAGGCTAGTGTGGACGGCAGGCCACACACTATATAGCCTGGGGGATGAGGGGCAATCCTCATTCTTCCTCTATGGCTGGGTGGTGAGCCAGAGGCCGTCCCCTCTCGTGGTAATGCCCGTAGAGCGGCGTTACGGATATCTAACAGATACTATCAAAGGAAGAAGCCAAATCTTGGTGCCAAAGATGCATCCACACAAAAATGCAACCCTACTAGAGCAATGATAGAGAAGTTAACAAAATCATCATCATGCTGAAGGACCTTGCATCAACATGTCACACCAAAGCAAGTATGGATGCCCAAAGCAGAGGGTATAATTAGACAATTGTAAAACTGTATAAAGGCCCCCCCTCTCTCTCATTAGATGTACCATAATTCCTCTAGTTAAGCACATAGTCCCTCAAGAAGCTCTTTCTTATTCCTTCTTTGTCTCTCAACCCTAAACCATAAACCCTCTTTCTCTCTCCCTCTCATCACTCCAACATATCTACCTCTAGCAGCACTGTGACGAACATGAAAGAAGCTTTCACTAAGGTCTTGTCTAAGCTGTCGGTGTGCAAGTCAGGAGAGAGAGAAGATCCTAAACATGAAATATTTAAGTGCATGCAATAGGGTCTAGAAGTGCAAAAGATATGGAACAAACTCAATGAAGATGTTCCGTTTGAAGATGGAGATTTATATCAATGGAATTTGAAATTGAGTAATACAATAGGGATTTGGGGGGCATTTGGATACATCACCGACAACAAAGAAACCATTCTTCAAGAGGAGCTTGGGAAGTTAGTGAAAGAGAAGGACACCTCTTTTAGTAGTGGTGCAAGTAGACCATGTAGTGTTTCCCATTAATTGAATAAAGAAGAATAATTAGGGCAACTAGAATATCTATATGTGTGGATTTTCTATTTTTGGTTAGTTAGAGAACTCTCATTTTATATGGACTTCTTCTTATGAATGGAATGTATTTAGGCTTGGTGAACTTCATTGTGTACATGAATTTCTTTGAGCAAGTATACTATCATTTGTTTTTTTCCCTTCAATTTCAATCCTCTCCTTAAAGTTATAAATTTTCTCTTTCTAGTTAGATAACTCTCTTTTGTATGGAGTTTTTCTTTACTAATGAAAATTTCATTATGTACATGAATTTTTTTGAGCAAGTATGGTATCGTTCATTTTTTTCCTTCAACATCTCTCTTCTCCTTAAAGTTGTGAATTTGAATATGCATATAGAGAGGGAGATAGATAAATAGAGGAGCTTGGGAAGGACACATACTTTAGTAGTTCTAGAAGTAGACCATGTAATCCTGGCTATTAGTTGAATAAAGGAGAGTAATCATGGTAAATAGAATATGTAAATGTGTGGATTTTCTCTTTTTGGTTAGTTAGAGAACTCTCATTTATATGGAGTTTTTCTTAACTAAGGAATGTATTTTCCTTGGAAAACATTATTCATTGTGTACGTGAATTTATTTGAGCAAGTATGGTATCGTTTATTTTTTTCCTTCAATATCTCTCCTCTCCTTGAAGTAATGAATTAGGGATTTTGAATATATAGAGAGGTCGAAAGAGATAGGGAGACTAACCATAATGAAGAGGGAGAGAGACTAAGGAGAAGGAAGAGGGAGAGAGCGAAAGAGGGGGGAGGCAAGAAAGTAAGGGAGAAGGAGGCTAGTTACAAGCGGGAGAGAGATTGGTGGGATCGATCCTTTTTCCCTCTACCTCCCTCTGCCTCTCCCACTCTCTCTATGTACACACACACACACACACACACACACACACACACACACACACACACACACGCACGCACACATATATATATATATATATAGAGAGAGAGAGAGTATAGAGGGACTGCAGAGTAGAGGGAGAGAGAGTGTGTAGAGGGGGAGTGAGAGAGAGAGAGAAAGAGAGCGTAAAGATAGAGAGAGAGTGTAGAGTGGTGTAGAGTGTGTAGAGGAATGAGTGAGAGAGGGAGAAAGAGAGATAGGGAGAGAGGGAGGGAGGGCATGGAGAGAAAGAGGGAGAGGGAAAGATAGGGGGAGAGAGCGTACGGTAACAATGAGAGAGAGAGGGAGAGGGAGAGGGATAGACAAAGGTGGAGAGAGCATGAGGGTGCATGTTGAAGAGGAAGAAGAGAAAGAGGGAGAGAGATAGAGTGTGTAGAGGTAAAAAGTGAGAGAGAGAGAGAGAGAGAGAGGGGGGGGGAGGGAGGGAGAGGGATAGAGGTGGAGAGAGCATGAAGGTGCATGTTGAAGAAGGAAGAGAAAGAGAGGGAGAGAGATAGAGTATGTAGAGGGAGAGCATGTTGGCTACACTGGATTGGAGGGGGAGAGAAAGCATGAGGGTGTGTGTTGAAGAAGGAAGATAAAGAAAGGGAGAGAGATAGAGTGTGTAGAGGGAGAGCGTGTTGGTTGTAGTGGGTTGGAGGGGGAGAGAGAGCATGAGGGGGGGGAGGGGTTGGACTAGGCTGGGGAGGTGAGGTGAGGGGAGGAGGTGGGCTCTAGGCTGGGCTGGGAGGAGGGAGGAGGGGAGAAGAAAGAGAAGACATGGGTATATAGAGAGAGTGGTTGTCAAAAAAAATCTCTCTGAAACCCGCTCTGAGAAACCCACTCCATACCCATCCCCTTGAGCTTTTTGTCTTTAATGTTTTAGTTGAATCATTTCTTTCATCGGATCTGTTATGTGAGTGAACTTTCTTGAGAATTTAATTATATTTATTCAATAAAATGATATTTAGAGATGAGAGTATATATTATAATATCTCTAAACAATTATAAAAATAAAAAAATAAATTTGTGATAAAAATAGCATCTTTATGATAGAGACCCCCAAAAGTAGGTCGGCTCTTGCATACAATTTAGCAAAATGGCCTGCAAGGAGTTTACCTCGCAAGCCATGCCATCAATTGTGAGACAAGGATTTTGCTACTATCGCAATGTTGTTTGACGCAACTGAGGATAGTTGCTTTCTCAACTGGGAAGACTGTTATGTGAGTGAAGTTTCTTGAGAATTTAATTATATTTAATTAATAAAAGTTAGATTTAGAGATGAGAGTATATATTAATCTCTAAACAATTTAAAAAATACAAAGAAAATAAATTTATGAAAAAATAGCATCTTTATGATAGAGATCCCCAAAAGTAGGTTGGCTTTTGCATATAACCAAATTTAGAAAAATGTCCCTCATTGAGGTTGTAGACCATGCCTATTCCCATAATTTTAAGTATGGACTCGATTATATTCTGGCCAAAAACCAGAGAGTTACAACAGTTGCAAGTTGTAGGCCTGTAGCTCTAGTACAGGCTGAGACATGAAAACGTCTACACGGAGTATCAATTTCTCTTATTGTTTTCCTTACATGGTTTAGTTATTTCATGAGTGTTTTGTGTGTGTGTGTGTGTGTATGTGTATGAGAGAGAGAGAGAGAGAGAGAGAGAGAGAGAGAGAGAGAGAGAGAGAGAGAGAGAGAGAGAGAGAGAGAGAGAGAGAGATGTATTGATTGTATCGAATTACTTCATACCTTAATATATCATTGAAATACTCATATGTGAGACTGTGGGTCTCATATATGGGGGGGCATATTGGACCTAATGCTGTTGTCTTGTGCTGATAAATATTTTTTCGTTTAAGTTTTTCATTCAATTCTTCTTCTAAGGTTGATATATTAACTTGTAGTTGATAAATATTTTTTCATTTGAGTTTTTCATTCAATTCTTCTTCTAAGGTTGATATATTAACTTGTAGTCAATTCTTCTTCTAAGGTTGATATATTAACTTGTAGTTAATATATTAACTACAAGTAGTTAATATATTAACTTGTAGTTAATATATTAACTACAAGTTAATATATCAATTCTTCTTCTAAGGTTGATATATTAACTTGTAGTTAACTTATTTAAAGCAATTGTAAAATTTGTTAAAAGTTTGTACTTGGAGAAAAGGTCCTGAAAACAGGATCTTTTCTATCACTCAGCCATCACATTCGCAGGAAACCTCTAGCCTATTGCAATCCTCAAGCTTGGAATTTTATATTACATTGGCATTATAATATCAACTTTGTTACTAACCACTTTGTAAGATGTTTGGCACGTGCAAAGCATAGTTATAAGCTTGTGCTCCCGATCAGTTCTACTGGCTTGAACGGTTTTGTTAAGATGCTACATAAGATATTGTTGGTGCTTTATGCCTGGCCATTGGTTTGTAGGTGTGGTACAGTGAAGACTTTCAGTGTACTATCATGAAGCCTTTCATGAGGCAATCAATAACCTCATTGATAAAGTGTGACCCTTGGTCACCAGCTCCACAACGGGCACCCAATCTAGAAATGACTTACTCGTACAAAAATTTAGTAGTAGTAGTAGGAGCATCTACCTTCTTGGTAGCCCCAACTTCTGCCCACTTAGTAAAATAGTTTGTGGCTACTATGATTTAGCAAGCTTGGGTTTTATGTGCGGTAGGACTAGTGAGTCCTACAAAATTGATTCCCCATTTCTCAAAAGGTTACACTATGATTGGAGTGAGGGGCATCATATCCCTCTGCTATGGTATAACAATTCTTTGACACCCATCATAACCTTTGACAAATTTTGCTACGTTGTCAAACAATGTTGGTGGCCAGCGTAATCCTACTTGGAGGACCTTTCACTATTACTTCCCAAGTAAAATGTCCTTGTTTGTTGATATCCCATGAACCGTTGTACTCTTTTGAAGTTGGTGGGTGGAGGTAATTTCAAAATCAAATTAACCTTGCTCTCATCCATGGAAATACCATTTTTAGGCATGATGTGTCCCATTATAACCTCACGCTTCACCCACAATGTACATTTTAATTGAGTTTAGGGATATTTAATATAATCGATACATGAGAAATACCTTTCTTAGGCAAGCCAAGTGGTCCTTCCATTGAGCACAAAAATCATCAATGAACACTTCCAACCACTTTTGCCAGTAGTCTTTGAATGATGTGCTTTTGCAAGTAGTCCTTGAATATTGTGCTGCTAAAATGTTACTGAAATGTTGGGGGCATTGGTTAGTCCAAAGGCATAACCAATAGGCAAACATGCCTCCTATTATGGTGAATGTGCTGGTCTTCACGTTCGATGGTGGACACTTGATTGGAAGCTACATAAAAAGAAAGAGAAAGAAATAGAGATTGGTGAGAGATAAGGGGCGATGGTGAATGTGCTAGTCTTCAGGTGTAATGAACGCTTGATTGGAAGATACGTAAAAAGAAAGAGAAAGAAATAGTGATTGGTGAGAGATAAGGGGCCCAATAATCTTGCATTGACTTTCTCCATGTACCTTATGGAGAACTTTTCTCCATGGTGGATGCTTGATTGGAAGCTACGTAAAAAGAAAAAGAAAGAAATAGTGATTGGTGAGAGATAAGAGGCCCAATAAGGTTGGATTGACTTTCTCCATGTACCTTATGTAGAACTTCTAAAGTGATGTATTAAAGAGGCTGAATGAGCTATAAGCCTCAAAGGACCTTATGCATTGACTAAAAAGAATTTCTAAATCATACTTTGTCCTTCTCTACGTGATGCATAAAAGAGGCCCAATGAGCTTGAAGGACCTTCTGTGACAACTAAAGCTTACATTATCATTATTTTCATTCTTTATGTGATGCCTAAGGGCTACAAGATGGATGGCACACAACACGTACAAATCTACCTTCCAAAAAAAGGGCCCAATGAGCTTGAAGTCTCAAGGACGTTAAGAGAGGTTTTAAAGTAGAAAAAGGGGCCCAATGAGCTTGAAGACTCAAAGAATCTTATGTGACAATAAAAAGAATAAAATACATGGGCTTAATCTATGGATTATACAAATCCTTAACACTAATGAAGCCCTACTTTTCACTATAAATAAAGCTCACCTCTTCCTTGTTTTAGGCAATTTTCATTCTCGTTCTTTTTTCTACATGTTTGGGGCTTCCTTCTCCTCCACCCCAATCAAAAAAATCTCTTTCTCTTGCTTAAAGTATTCCTCTCCTTTCTATTTCATAGCATTGCTAAGTGATGCAAGCATGTATGTGTGAAATCTTATGCTATGTTTTGGTTGCTTCCACCTTCCCCTTGTCTTTTATTATGAGTTAACTCCTCTTCTTAAGATTGTTGTGCACACAAAACTCCAGTAATTGATTGCCTATCGTGTGGGTTTGGTTGCTACATAAGTTAGCTTAATTATTTTATAGATTTGGAGCTTCCAATATTGTCCTATTGAGAGTGCCCACCCCACAGGCTCTCAAAATAGGTGCAATTTTAAGCTTTCATCTTTTTAATCCTTGGGTAAGTACTTACAAAGAAATGATTTTGTTGCTTATGTCTTGTTCTAATCATGATTAAGAGTATTGATAGAGCATAAAAAAGTGATTCATGAGAATGAAGCCTTCAATATTCATGATTTATCATCAATATTCATGAGAATGAAGCCTTCAATAGCATGGATTGAATTCTTACATAAAAAGGCGATTTATGATCAATATTCATGAGAATGAAGCCTTCAATAGCATGGATTGAATTCTTACATAAAAAGGCGATTTATGATCAATATTCATGAGAATGAAGCCTTTAATGGCATGGATTGAATTCTTACATATGAGACTTGTATTTATGTTATTTTCATCTTATCTAATATTTAGATTTAGGGATTTAATCCAAGTTTATGGTTAAGCTCGATAATCCAAGAGCCAATGAGCCACTTATCACTTAATGATTTTACTCATAAGATTAGTGTGAAAGAAAAACCTAGTAAAATACTATAATTTCAATTTTAGGTCGCATATCACACTATAAAATCACATCTAACATTATACACTTACATTTAAACCTAGCTTGGCTTTGATACCAACAGTGAGATCCCTACCAATAATGCTACTAGATGAATTCAAATTATGCCATGTGAAGAAGGCCGTAAGCATGTTAATGTGCTCTAAAAACATTGTCCAGGACATTGCTAACTAGCAATGCTTGTTAGCTATATTTTAAAACGTCCCACATTCTCCTTTTTCAATTTTAAATGTATTTGCAAATGTCATTCCCTCCCTTTCCAAATAATGTCTTTATAATATTGTCATTTAGTTACACACCATAACATTGACACGTGAGCTGACCTCCATCTCTCTCTCTCTCTCTCTCTCTCTCTCTCTCTCTCTCTCTCTCTCTCTCTCTCTATCTATCTATCTATCTATCTCTCTCTCTCTCACACACACACGCTCTCCCCCACCCCGTGTCGCCCTCTCTCTCAGCATCCCGGTAGGCTCCAAGACTCCCTCCTTCCCTTCCTCCCACATCCTCTCTCTCCCTCCATCTCTCTCTCTCTCTCTCTCTCTCTCTCTCTCTCTCTCTCTCTCTCTCTCTCTCTCTCGCACACACACACACACACACACACCCTCTCCCCCCACCCCATGTTGCCCTCTCTCTCAGCATCTCAACAGGCTCCAAGAGTCCCTCCTTCCCTTCCTCCCACATCCTCTCTCTCCCTCCATCTCTCTCTCTCTCTCTCTCTCTCTCTCTCTCTCACACACACACACACACACACACACACACACACACACACACACCCTCTCCCCCCACCCCATGTTGCCCTCTCTCTCAGCATCTCAACAGGCTCCAAGACTCCCTCCTTCCCTTCTTCCCACACCTGTTCTCCCACTCTCTTCCCTTCTCTCTGCAAAGATATGGAGAACTATACAGTGGCATCTAATCAGGGGCAGGTGTTTTTTTGATGCAGAGAACGTCTTCAATGGAGGTAAAGAACTTTAACCACTATTTGTATGAAGGCATGCTTGCTATCTTGGCAATTTTCCTGACTAAGTATCATTACGTATGTATGTTTGCCAGCAAGAGAAACTTGTAGAAGGGATCCATTATGGATGATGGATCCCAACTGACACGACTCAGCTCTTACCGTCATTAGGGAGTATGAGAGAGAAAGGAAGAGGAAATAACGGGAGGAGCAAAAATGCAAGCAGGGTGAGGATGGAGTACATGCTTTTGATGAAGAAGAAAAGGACAAAATATCTTGTGAGATAAAGCAGAGGACCGAAGGTTTTGTTACAAAAGTGAGACATGCAATCTAGAATCTAGTCATTCAGCATCCTGCCATGCAAGAGATCCAAGAACAATCTACACGAGAGGAGGCTATTGTTCAAACTGCAATCATTTCCAATGTGCGGAACACACATTGGCGCTTGTCAAGTAGCCATGTTGTAAAGAGGAGTTGTTTTGAAGCATACAACATTGTCCATGATGTTGAATTCAAAGGAAAATATGCCTATTGAAAAATTCTCAAGGGTCCTTGAAGTCTCCCCTCGCAGCTTGTACACAAGGCAAAATCACGGGTGAAACCTAATACTGATGGATTGTTTTCATTAGCTGTGTGGCATAAGCAACATCGTCGTAGCCCAATCATAGATGAAATGAAAGAATTGGTTTACACATTTTGGAGAGATGAGACGTGTGTATTCCCTAACAAAAAGGAAGTTTTTTGGAAGAGAATGGGGAGGAAAAGTTACATAAGGCACCCTGTGTACCTGCTCGATGAGCCTCAGGCGATCAGTCTAACTCAAGTGAAATTAATCAAGCCTCCACTAATAGCACTAGTGATTTATGTTTTACTCTACTTTGAGCTCTATGCTAATTAGTAGTAGTAACTCCTTGTGCTAGTCAGTCCTTCATCTCATAATTAAAGCTTCCTATGATAAATAGCACTACAAAGTGTGCTATCTAGTGTCACATCTGAAAACTAGCATGGTCTAATAGCTAGATGATGCTAACTAGAATGGTCTAATAATAACAAGCATGGTCTAATAGCTAGATGATGCTAACTAGAATGGTCTAATAATAACAAGAATGGTCTAATAACTAGCATGTGCTAATAACTAGATCGTGCTAGCTAGCATGATATACTAACAAGCACGATCTGATAACTAGCATGTGATTCTAGTAAGTAGATGATACTAACTAGCATGGTATGATAACTAGCATGGCCTGATAACTAGATGATGCTAACTAGCATGTGCTAATAACTAGATTATGCTAACTAACGTGATCTAATAACAAGCATGTGATTCTAGATATGCTAACTAGCATGGTATGATAACTAGCATGGCCTAATAACTAGATGATGCTTACTAGCATGGTCTAATAATAAGCATGGTCTGATAAGGTAGCATGTGTTAATAACTAGATTATGCTAGCTAGCATGGTTTGATAAGTAGCATGTGCTAATAACTAAATTATGCTAATAACTAGCATGGTCTAACCAACATGTGATGCTAGAAAGTAGATGATCTACGCTAGCAAGTTCTAATAACTAACATGTGCTAATAACTAGATTATACTAACTAACATGGTCTAATAACAAGCATGTGATGCTAGCGAGTAGATATGCTAACTAACATGGTATGATAAGTAGAATGGCCTAATAACAAACATACTAAAAATGACTAGATTATGCTAACCAACACGGTCTTACAACAAGCACGGTCTAATAACATTTATTGTTAATTGATATGCGGATATGTTACTTAACACATGATTCTATGAAAGGCAACATGCTAATTAACACTATCTGATAACAAACAAGACAGTGCTAGTGCTAACTATCATCTGCTACTAGTTCTAGCACTTGCTATTAACTTTTAAAGCCAAATCAGGTGATGAGTGCACATGTCCATCTAGACCTGAGATGAATGCATTATTGTGAAATTTCACAGGTTGAGTTCTTCAACAGGTTCAAAGCAAAAATATCCAGACTGCAACATTGGGATGAGATCCTTTGAGATACTAAAGCTATTTTTCGTACGTCGGTTGAAGGACAGATACACATGCTACAGAGCAAATACCATGTGCAAATGTCCTTTCTAAAAGACACATTGAACCACATGCGGTCTCATACCTTCAGGCTCCATGAAGTGGAATGCAATTGTACATGTGGCATTTGTGCGCCATAGGTGCTGGCATGAGCATTGGTTGCTCGGCTTCACTTCACATTTTCAAAGGTGTCACACATCTATGGGAGTCAATACTCTACCCAAAGGAAATAGATGTATCTTTCCATAGCAGAAAGTGTCTAATGGGAGCACGCAAGAATTGTGGTGTGAAGAAGTTGGAAACATGCGTCTTAGAGACAGAAAAGAAAGGTAAGACCATTATTGTAAAAGTATTTGAATATGTCAAAAAAGCAATGGATAAGCATGGAAACAAAAAAAAGATATCTTTTGAATAAAGACATGCAATGTTGGGAGTTTCTTCAACTCTTGAAGACCAAGCTCAAGCTCTTCATCACACATAACTACATCGCCCGATGGCAAGCAAAACAATTCAAGGAATGTATACTTAAATTTCATGAGTGGATGATATGGTTGTTTCAATTCTAGATTTTGTAGAGAATTATGCATTCAAGGAGAAAAATGAGATCCAATCCATGCATTGGCACTCGAGTCAAGTAACCATTTTCGTACACATAACATACTATCAAAAAGCAAGGGAAGTGGTCAAAATAATCCACTTCTTCATATCAGATGACAAGGTGCATGACACATTGTTTTCCCATCATTGCTTTATGTTGCATTGTGATTGGCTGCGAAGACAAGGTGTCACTCTGAAACAACACTGGGTCTAGTTAGATGGTGCGGCCTCACAGTTCAAGGCTGCTAGGCCTTTCTATTTTGTTGCAAGATATGTTGGACTGATAGGGAAGATGAGCTGCGAAGACAAGGTGTCACTCTGAAACAACACTGGGTCTAGTCAGATGGTGCGGCCTCACAGTTCAAGGCTGCTAGGCCTTTCTATTTTGTTGCAAGATATGCTGGACTGATAGGGATGGAGATGAGCTGGTTCTTCTTTGGAACAGGGCATGGTAAGAGAGAGCATGACGGTGCAGGAGAAGTTGTAAAAAGTGTGCAGTGGATGTGGTTGGTTTTTGCCGAGAGCCAACTTGTTTGAGGGAGAAACCGCAGCATATCCTTCAAAAGAAAGAGAATGTGCTCGTGTGTTTTGGGAGATTAAATTTGGAGATGTTAATAGGGAGGTTAAGTGGAATTGTACCACTATTGAGAAGTATCGCTCTTTGCCTGCAATTTGTGGTCACAACCCACGGGATCCAACTGCCCTTGCAACAAGATCATTGGCATGATTTTGTGATGCATGCATGCATTCATTTTGGAACCGTTGCACTAACAAGGCCCATGTGCAGCCTTGGGATTATCACCGTATGGTGCCATTGCCTGATGATGATGAGGTTCCTTTATATGAGGTCAATGTGGATATGACGGATTCACTTATGAATGCCACTATGATGTGTTAAAGCAACACTTTGTGTGTTGGTGACACTTTTGCAGTAAATCCAGATGCGACAACCAATGATGATGATGTAGATTTTTACCTTGTTAAGTGTATTACAGTAGAGGAGAAGGTAGAAAAGGGGCACATTGATGAATGGAAGAATGTAATTGACAAAGAATCTTATGTTGTGCAAGGACTATATTACAAGCAAATAGATTCCTACTCCTTCAAACTAGATAACAAGCAGCCCACTATCCACATACTTTCAAATCTCGTACGTTGTATCAAGATACCCATGGAGCACATACCAAAAAGGAGGCAAGTGTACACAATCACTCCATAAAGTTATGAAGCAATCTATAACAGCATGCTCTTTGGGATTTGACATGTAACTTACTAGTTGTTAATATACTTTTGTTGATGCCTTGTTTGTCAGTTAGTGGTATGCTAGTTAGCAGTTTGAGGTTATGTTAATAGTTTTCTTGACAATATGTAAGTAGCATACCTCTGACTGCTAACTAGCACCTAACTAGCATATGTTCCAGAGAGCTATTTCTAGATTGACTATATATATTCCAAAGAGCTATTTCTAGATAGATTACTAACTAGCACAGTTAGCGACTGCTAATTAGCACTTGTAGATTGTTAATTAGCACATGTTTTCAGCACATATAGACTGCTAAATTAGCACCTATGTGACTGTTAACTAGCATATGTTCTAGAGATTTGTTTCTAGACAGACTGTTAACTATATGTTCCAGAGAGCTATTCCTAGACAAACTACTATCACATGCTATTAGAGATGATGACAATAAAAGACTTGCAACAAAAATAGATAAGTAACCATGTATACTATCTATAGATTAAACTATCTTTCATTTCAAACAATGCTTCGAATTACAAAAACTTGTATCATATAAACAAGGTCCTTCAATTACAGGGGTCCTACTTTTGTGGTTTTCATTTTATAATAGGATGTTTATACTTTTGTGGTTTTCTTTTCTCTTTGTTTCTCTGAGATCTTTCGCTCTCCTCTTTGTTTATTTGCTCACTCTTGCTCTCGTGTAACTCTTATCCTTGCATTCACCTTTCCCTCTCCACTCTTTCCTCTTCCATATCGGCTTCCACTATCAGAGAGTTCTTGGGCCCAAATCCTGCGTTAAGATGCCAAAATATGTTCAGTCTTTTAAAGAACATTGGTTTATTATGAACTTGTCAATTATTGCCGCTACAGTCCTCTTGTGACAAAACACCTACTAACCAAGATTTCTAAGATAAAAACACCATTTCAAGTATGCCATTTACTTTGGAAAATTTGCTTATACTCCATATAAACACATGGAAAAAGCAAAGGCACCAATCTAAAAACCGGTGAGCATCTTTTCGGCAATAGAACACATAACACCTGCCATTAATGGGTTGCTTTACCAAGTCTTGGTTGTAGGGAGGTGGTTGTTGACCAAATTAGCTCTCAATGTCCTTGACCAGTAACCCATTAAAGGCAAGGATTAGAGCCCGTCTTTCATCTTCTGAGCACTTTGGGCACCCATATTGGTTCGGGCCAGAGGGTGCCAATCAAGGATAATTACCTCTCCAGATAGGTTCACGTATTGCAAATAAGCATCAATTCTATGCAGGCGCACAATTAAACGGTCAAGCTACCTTTCAAATTGAAGACATTTTATTTGGATCTGCCTAGCCTTCCCGATTCGCCATTTTTGGTACTAAGTATCTAGTTTATAAAGGGCAGGTCTAGCAATTGCAGATTGTCTAACCCTGTACAAGAAAGTTACGTATTCAACAAATTAAAAATGACATACGCTAAAAACAAAGAGTAACTAAATGTTGTGATAGACAAGTTGTGATGATAAGAACAATTTCATGCCAACAACATGAGATGAAAATATTTTCCATTATAAATATCGGATACATTACATCACTATGCAGTTTAAGGCACAATGAGATACATTCAACAAAACAAGGCATAAGAGACAGATTCAGTAAATCAGGGCACAAGAGCAAGGCTGCACAAAATAGGGCATAATAGGGTCAGGTTCATCGTAGTTTTTTTACATGCATGAGAGCGAGTGGCTTTTTGTGCGCCTGCACCCCCTTCTTAGCACTGTCCTTTGGCACCTCCATATCTTCATCACAAGGTTGCTTCACATTTTTCATACACAGATGCTCCAGCCTCAGGGACTTTCCTCTTCAGCATAATCCTTTTCACAAGCCCTGCCAGAGGGTTGTTATCGCCAATGTCCTCAACTAGATGTTCACCCCCACTCCTAGTATTCACACCAAATTCTTTAATAGTAGAAGCAACAACTATTGTGCTGAAGTCAGAAATATCAAATTGATCTTTAGACTCATGTCCATCCATCCCTGTTGTTTCAACTTCAACATGCAGGGGCTGGTCAAGTTCGAACTTCTTTAGCTATACTAGAGGTATCCTTCTGGTGGGGTACTAGGACAAACTCATCACCTTCCGTTGTAGAATCATAAGCTCCACAGTCTGCTTCAGCATCATGACCTCCACCTTCATTCAGAACATCCCCCCCTTCAGCATCTGGCATGCCCTCCACTTCCTCTCTCTCCACCATGCTCTCACTTTCCTTATACTTAGTTTGCATTTCATTGGGCAATTTGGCTTCTGCACTCCCTCCCTTGCTATGCTTGTTAGCTTGGAAAAAGTGTTCTACAATGCTCTGTTTCGACATACTTGTCCATGGAGATATGGCCTCGGGCACGATTTTAGCATCTGCAATACAAGTCAGTATACATAAGTGCTAGTTAATTAAACAACAGTGCCAGTTGTGCACACAAGAGTAGCTATAATGCTAAAAGGACTGCTAGTCAGCAAACATCATTGTTAGTAAGCACACACAAGTGCTAGTTATCATATAGAAGTGCGAGGCAGCATACGAGTATCACGCTAGTATACAAGTTAGCATATTTGGATGCTAGTTAGCATAGATAGCATATAAGAGTAATAACCATTCATATAAGATGTCTAGTAAGCATAAGAGATTGCTAGATAGCATAGAAGGGTGGTAAACATACTAGAGTGGTTGTTAGCATATAAAATAGCTAGTTAGCATATAACAGTGTTACTTAGCATTTTAGATATGCTAGCTCACAATCTGGATATGTTAGTTAACATAAAAGAGTTCTTGTTAGTGTACAAGATATTTAGTTAGCATATTACAGTGCTAATCAGCACTCTAGATATGCTAATTAGCATACTAGATATGCTAGTTAGCAAACAAGATATGCTTGTAAGCATACAAATATGCTAGTTAGCATACTTGATATGCTAGCCAGCTTTGTTATATGCCAACTAACAATCTAGTTTACTAAATTTTATATAATAACAATCATATCTGGTATGCTAGCTAGCATATCTCGTATGCTAACTAGTATATATAGTATGCTAGTTATCATACTAGACATGCTAGTTAAGCATACTAGACATGCTAGTTAAGCATACTAGATATGCTAGCTAGTATACTAGATATGCTAGCCAACATAATAGATACTAGATATGCTAGCTAGCATACTAGATATGCTTATTAGCATATTAATTTAGCCAACTAAATTATTAGTTGGCATATAACAAAGTTGGCTAGCATATCAAGTATGCTAACTAGCATATCTAGTGTGCTTACGAGCATATCTTGTTTGTTAACTAGCATATCTAGTATGCTAATTAGCATATCCATAGTGTTGACTAGCACTGTAATATGCATACCAGATATGCTAGTTAGCATACCAGATGTGCTATGGCTAGCTTACTAGATATGCTAGTTAGCATAGAAAATTTAGCAAACTAGATTTCTAGTTGGCATATAACAAAGCTAGTTAGCATATTGAAGTGCTAGTCAGTGTACTAGATATGCAAGTTAGCATAATAGATATGCTAATTAGGATAGTAGATATGCTAATTGGCATACTAACACTGCTCAATAGCATATATAATTATGCTGATTTGCATTGTTACCACACAAGAAACCTGCTTCATTCGCATATCTTGACCTACTACTCCAATAACACTTACTTGAGTTTGGTGTGATTGGATCCCTTTGTCCGACAACCTTACACAACCAATTAGAGGGTATCATTTGCCCACATCTTGTAGCCCTGCATCTAGGCCCAAGCCAGCATGCACTTGCCAAGCATAGCAAGTGATACCTATGCTTACAATGCAGCATGACCATGGCAACAAGTTGTTCAACTTTAAGAGGCAAGCCACAAATAATACATTGGTTGCGGTTTGACCCTTCTGCTGAATTTGCCATGGTTTCTTTCTGTACCGTGCCTTCTCCTACATGTTGTGTAACTGTGGTGATAGCCAAATTATATAATGAGGTGGCAATGCCTCGATTTGATGCTTGGATTTGGCTCTCTATATGCAACACCAACTACAATTGATATTCACATCTCTCTCTCTCTCTCTCTCTCTCTCTCTCACACACACACACACACACACACACACAACTTGAAATTAGAGGTGTGAGCATGAACAAATGAGAGGGTAAGAAGCTATGGTGGATAGAAGGTGAGGAATGCCATGATTTAGTGCATGCGGAGTAGGAGATTAGTCTACTAATCACCTTATGAGTACATAATCAAGGAACCACGACTTGGATAAGGCAAAGTGGTGTTCTCCATTCATTTCAAAGTGGCTCTAATACAACCAAGGCTTACAATAAGGTGTGGACACAAGTCATGCCACCTCAACATCACAATATCTCAAATATCTCATCTCCACTAGAGGCTGTTCACACACCTTCACACACCCCCCCTTGATACATTCTCCTTGTTCATCTAGGCACCACATTTTCAACACCCCCCCTTGGTGCCATCTAGGACACATCTAGGTGTGAGGTACACATCATAGGCATCTTGACCTAACATACAACTAGGCATCTTGGCCTTACACAAGAACTAGGCATCTTGGCCTTTATATCATAAGTGCTTCCATATCCTCCTTTGGAAAGGAGGCCTCCATCACATTCGCTTGTTGAGGTTGATTCTTTGAACAGCAGTTGCTTTCCATGTGTCCAAGTTTCCCACACACCGTACATTCAACTTTTGGTTTATCTTTGAATTTGCATGTGTTAAATGTGTGGCCTAACTTGCACAAATGATTGCATCTAGGCTTGAATTCCCTTTTACTAGCATAAAGTGCCAATTCCTTTGACGAAGATACTCCATTTTCATACTTGCTCTTCATCTTTTGCTCATGTTCAAGCAATGAAGCTTGTACATATTCAAGGATAGAGTAGAGTTGTTAAACAAGATTTCAACTATGTTACCATACTCTTCTTTCCTTTCACAACTAGCAAGCAAGTTAGCCTTAGCTTCATCATCATCGTCTTACCAACCAATGGTGGCAAGCTATTGCTTAATGCTTTTCTACTTGTTATGTGACTTGTTAGGTCATGGCTAGTACCTAGGTTGAGTGATACAATTGCATGAGTAAATAAACTTTGGAGTGTTTTGCATGTGTACCAAACAACTTGTTTAACTCTTCCCATGCATCCTTGGCCTTCTCAATCCCAATGATATGATGAATGACCTTGAGCATCATCCAATGCAAGTGCTATGAGTCCCAAGGCTCTCTTATTCTTCTCATTCCATGCAGTTCCTAGGCTTGCTTGAGTGTCCCTCCCTTCAATTATCCCCCACATATTTTTCTATATGAGTGCATGCATGATTTTTGACTACCATGTGTGGAATCCAATACCACTAAACTTCATGATTTCATCGTCTGCCATGATGAGTAGGGGGTCTTACCAAAGTCCTCGTCTATGCGGAGGTACTCGGTAGTGTCTACCCTTTATAATGAATAGCACAAGGCGAATTATGACTAGTTGCCCTAATGTGAAAGAAGCTTACATACAGCTATATCCACTACTGATTTATAAGGTAATTCAACTTGGTAGCATCCACATCAATGAGGAGATGTACCACACACATTAATGAGAACATACACTAGTGAGATTAGGCATTACAAAGCAATCTTAACCATGGTTTCTTATGAGCTTATGGAAGCAAGTAGATATTAGAGCAAGCCTTCCACAAAAACACTTTAAAAAGACTCAGGGAACTTGTACTTAGTCTTGGATTAACCCTTAATCCATTGGGATTAAGCCTTTAGTAAAATATACTCACAATACCTCCAAAAAAAAAGGCTATGGCAGCAGGGGATAGGTCTGAAGAACCATTGTTTTCTCCTTCTTCTCGTTGAGATAGCTTAAACCCTTTTATAGGCTTGTAGAGCAAGTCGAGGCGCACGTCTGACCAGCTGGAATTAGATTGAACCGATGTGTACCGCGCACAACCGGTGACTGTCATGGGCTGCAGCTTCCAAATTGTGCGTAATGGCGACCTTCAGGTGGACAAGGCTCCCCAATTTTGTTAGAGCTTTTGTGCGCCCTGTAGCCAGCAGTAGTCTGAATCAAAAAGTTCTAGAAGAGATGCCGAGATGCCGAGATGCTCATGAAATCGTCAGAAAACCAGGTTGTGGTCCAATTTTCATGGAACCTTAAAGGAGATAAGATAGAGATTAAGATGTGATTAGCACTATATTAGTGCTTATGGTGCTAGATGATGACTAAGGAGATTGGAATGATTCCCAAGGACCTTGAAGCTCTGATACCAACTTGAAATTAGAGGTGTGAGCATGAACAAATGAGAGGGGAAGAAGCTATAGTGGATAGAAGGTGAGGAATGCAATGATTTAGTGCATGAGGAGTAGGAGATTAGTGTACTAATCACCTTGTGAGTGCATATTCAAGGAACTGCGACTTGGATAAGGCAAAGTGGTGTTCTCCATTAATTTCAAAGTGACTTTAATGACACACACACAGGAGCAAACCCTAATGTATATTGCAAACCCTAACCATAGAGAGAAGCCATGTCCACTCTCATACAAAGCATAATGCACTAATCCATAATCCACACAACACACAATGAGTTGTGTCCACACTCTACTAACCCTAGCTAATGTCCACACACTATGACCAGCTGGACACGCGGTCATTTATGTCTCACACATGTTCCTACCTAATCTGCCAGCACATAGCATAGCTGGCTCACACTGACATCAAGCTTGAATCTCAACAGCCTCTCTCAAGCTCATGATGTACTGCCGATGAAGATGTAGATGAGCTTGGGATATCAAGACTCTCAACACTCCCCCTCAAGCTCATCCCATGTACTCCCAACATAGTCCGGAAGTACTCAAACTTCTCCCTGCTAAGTGGCTTCGTAAAGATATCAGCCACCTGCTCATCAGTCTTCACATACTGAAGATCAACTGAACCATCGAGTACCTTCTCTCTGACAAAGTGATAATGGACCTCTATGTGTTTGGTCCTCGCATGAAACACTGGATTCTTTGCCAACTGTATACTGCTCATGTTGTCACAATGAATGACAACTTTCCCATCAAGAGACTCACATAAATCTGCCAAGAGACTCTTTAACCATATAGCCTCACAAGTAGCAATGGTTGCACCCCTGTACTCAGCCTCTGTACTGGATAAAGCAACTGTAGGTTGCTTTTTGCTACTCCAACTCACCACAGCACTTCCAAGTGTAAAAGCATATCCACTAGTAGACCTCCTGTCATATGCGCTACCTGCCCAATCAGCATCTGTGTAGCCATGTATGTCCAAGCTTTTACCACTCTCATAAAATAAACCATAATGTGCTGTGGTTTTCACATATCTCATGATGCGTCTCACTGCATCCAAATGTGGTTTCCTGGGGCTCTGCATAAACTGGCTAACTAGCCCCACAGCATAACTCAAATCCGGGCGTGTGATAGTCATATATATGAGACTACCAACCATCTTCCTGTACATAGAAGGATCATCCAATTCCTCGCCATAATCAGCCCGCAACTTCGCATTTTGCTCCAATGGTGTACTCATAGGCTTACACCCTGTCATGCCATACTTTGCCAACATATCCATTATTGGCGCTGTACTAACCAAGTACCTGCATGATCTTTCACCACTTCAATTCCAAGGAAGTATCTCAACTCACCAAGATCTTTCATGTCAAATTGCCCACTCAAAGCTTTCTTGACATACATCACATCTGCACCATGATCACCTGTGATAATCAAATCATCCACATAGATGACTAGTAAAACAATACCATGCTGTGTCTTCTTCACATAGAGTGAAGAATCTGCTGTAGAAATCTGAAAACCAAGTGAGATAAGATATCTGCTCATCTTATCACTCCAAGCACGAGGTGCTTGCTTTAGACCATACAATGCCTTTTTCAACTTGCATACATGAGTGGGATATCTAGGGTGTACATACCCTTCTGGCTGTGCCATGTATACTTCCTCTTGTAGATCTCCATTCAGAAATGCATTCTTGACATCCATCTGATGCATTTCCCAGCCATTAGCTGCAGCCATAGCAATGACTGCTCTCACTATGCCCATCTTAGCCACTGGACTAAACGTCTCATCATAATCCAAACCTTGGGTCTGTGCATAACCTTTTGCTACCAATCTTGCTTTATGTCTCTCAATAGAACCATCAGATTTGCACTTCACTTTGTAAACCCATTTACATCCAATAACATTCTTGTCCTTTGGTAGTGCAACCAAGTCCCATGTATCATTATGGACCAATGCGTCCATCTCAACATCCATTGCTTTTTCCCATACATGCTCTCCAATAGCCTCTGTATAGCATGTAGGTTCCACATGCTTCACCATAGATGTTATATATGCATAATGCATAGCAAAATCTCTATATGTCAAACTCAATAGGATATCTGACTCTCTGGGATCTCCGCAATGCCTGCGGGTCACTCTGTACACCTATAACTCTAGCATGTGGTGGCACATATCTGTCCTGTCTAGCACCAGGTGTGCGTAAAACAGGTATGCCAAGCTCCTCATCCAAACTCTCAGAACTAGATGACTCATAACCTGTGATTCCAATTCCTTCGACTTTCTTTTTGCCTTTATCCATAGCACTACTCCCAGTGCTTACACTCTCATGCCTCAAACGTCCTGACCATGGACGTACACTGCTACTCTCAGCTTCTGCTGCTGGCCCAGACATAGTAGTAGAACTAGAACTTACTTGTGGTGGCAAGTTCACATGAACATCAGCCTCAAGTGACTCAATAACACCCTCATCTTTTGCTTTATACCAACTAGCAAGCTCATCAAACACCACATCATGTGAGATGACCACTTGTCTAGTTTGTGGATTATAACACTTGTAGGCTTTTCGATCCTGTGCATATCCAACAAATATACATTTCTCTGCCTTAGGATCCAACTTCCTTCTTCTTTCATCAGGCACATGTACATAAGCTATGCATCCCAAAAACTTTAAGGTGTCCAATGTCTGGCCTGTAACCTGTGAGCCGCATCTCTGGCGTGCTTCCATGAATGGCTGCTGTAGGTGTTTTGTTCAATATATACACTGCAGTAGCACATGCTTCTGCCCAATAGTAATCTGGCATGCTCTTTTCATTAAGCATTGCCCTTGCCACTTCACATATGACTCTATTCTTTCTCTCAGCCACACCATTCTGTTGAGGTGTATACCTGCAAGTCAATTGTCTTCGTATTTCATGCTTCCTCAAGAAATGCTCAAAAGCTTTTGAGGTGTATTCACCACCTCCATCTGTCCTCAGACATTTAATCCAACAGCCATATTGCTTTTCTGCAAAAGCTTTGAAATCCATGAACTTTTCCAACACTTCACTCTTCTCTTTGAGAAAGTATATCCATGTCAACCTGCTAAAATCATCTATGAATGTAACATAGTATAAACTGCCTTTGATAGATGGGTTTTGTGCAGGACCCCATACATCACTGTGTACTATCTCAAGTGGCCTGTTACTCATATTTCCTTCTCTAGGAAACCTCAACCTTGCCTGCTTCCCAAACTGACAGGCTTCACAAACATGCATATGTCCATCATATTTGAACCTAGGCAATCCATTGACAATGCCTCTTGTTTGCATGTTCTTTAATCTCTGTATATTGACATGGCCAATCCTCTTGTGCCACATATCAATGTCCTGTACCACATCCCTGCTCTTTGAGAACATGGCTGATTTTAGCTCAGGAATTCCAGCATCCAGCTTAAACAATCTTCCTTCTTTCTTGCCTTTAGCAATCACTCTACATCCATGTTTGAAGTCTTCAACGAAGCATCCATGCTCGTTGAAACGAACCTGTAATCCCTATTCCACTATTTGACCAACTGAGGCCAAGCTCTTAGTGATCGAAGGCACATACAGCACATCTGACATAGACTTTGTCTGACCATTATGCATGACCAATGGTACACTTCCAACATGTGTAATGACATGCTGGGTATCATCACCTGTTTCCACATAGCCTTTTACATCCATAGGCTTCATATGCTCAAACCATTCACCATGACATGTCATATGGTTTGATGCTCCTGAGTCCATATACCATGTATCATCATCCTCAGCATTTGTTGTCATAGAACCCACAACATGCTTCATGGCAAACAAATGATTTGCAGTTCCATCATTGCTACTTGATGCATAGTTACCACCATGTTGTGCATAGTTTCCACCATAATGACCACCACGTTGTGCTCTTCCCCCTCTCAAATCATTCTGTTTGCGGAAACAATCTCTTGCCATATGACCATATTTGCCACAGTAATGGCATTCCACATCTTGCATAGAATTTTGTTGGCCTTGCCAACGTCCTCGACCACGGGGGGTACCTCTGCCTCACTGAGGTGCATATCCACGACCACCTCGAACACCATATGAAGGCTGAAAATTTTGTTGTGGAGGCCTATCCTGCCATCCACGACCATTACCACCACGTCTACGTGATGCAAATCTCCCCTGCCTCTAAAGCCTCTCTGCGAGTAGAAAGCCTGATTTCTGCCATCATCATGGCTAGTAGATGCATCCAGAAATGAATCACTGAGCTTGATTTCCTCAACCAACAAGAGTGAAACCAACTCATCGAAGTCGGGTAAACCTGTACTCCTCACTGAGATAGATGTATCAAAGGATTTGTATTCCTTGCCAAGACCACGCAAGGTAATATCCACCAAATCATCATCAGGCATGGGGGCATTTATTGTGGCCAATGCATCTGCAAACTTCTTGATTTGTTGCACATAATCATGTATGCTCCTTTTATTCCTTTTCACATTGTGTATCTGCTGTCGCAATTGAGACTTGCGAGCACTCGTATCTGTATCAAACATCTTGACCAAAGTATCCCATGCATCTTTGGGATTCTCAGCATCCTGAATGTGTATGAGCATAGCATCAAAAATGCATATAGACAAATAATGCAGCACTTTGAATGCTCTCTCTGACCATTGCTTATGAGCAATAAGCTGCTGCTATGTAGGTTGCCGAGGTAGCTCAGGCTCAGGCTCAGGCTCAGGCTCAGCACCTATAATGAGATTCCAAAATCCTTTCCCTTTCAAGAAACTCTTTATCATGTACTTCCATGCCTGGAAGTTCTTCCTATCCAGCTTTTCACCAACAATCTGAACTGGATTGTCCGACATGTTGCTCAATGCATACACCTTCCGCACACTTCAAATCTGTAAATGAGCCTTCCTCAGCTCAACCACACTCCAATGAATGTTCCAGATACTCCAAGATAGCCAACAAACTCCAAATTTGATGTAAAAAATCAACCTGTAATCATCCAAGATGAACTGACTCACTCAGTGCGGGATACCCTGAATTGACACGCCTTCCAAGGCTCCAAATCACAATGTAATGGTGCAATCAAGTATAGGCAACTTGCATTGACACCTAATCAACCTCAATGTTGAGTATCAACACCATCTGACATGTGTACATATCAATTTTTGAAAACCCCTTTCTCTGTTTTTGGAAAAACCAAAAAAACCAGTAATGATTTGGCTCTAATTTCTTCAATATTTCACCAAATTGAGCAACCAAGCATTCATTGGCTTAGCAATAGTGTCCATCAACTCCATGTAAGAGGAATTTGTCCAATTGTAAAACACCAAAGATTAATTGCTCAATTAAAATGCTCTGTTTCTCTGGACAGCCTGTTTTAATCAGCTCATTCCCAGCTCAATTAAGCATCATTGACCAAACAAATCACATAGCCCTCTTCTCCAAGGTGTAAAGCATCCAATTGCTAAGGAAGTTGTGGAAGATATCAACAGTAGTCAAAATGACCAAAAACTGCTCTGTTTTCTCCTGTCTGGCTGCAACGCCTGCAAATGAGGGCTTTGGGAGTGATTAACTTGCTATTTGATGATGTATTTGAGTGCCCAACACACCTAGGCATATGTTTAATCCACCAATGGTTCAATTTTTGCCAAAATCTCACTCCAAATGCATCAATTTTGGGCTTCCTCTTCTCTGTTTTGTGAGAGCTCAAAAAACCAGTAATTTCACTCAATCAAATGCATGTAAATTGCTCCAAAAATTGTTCAAGGCTTGCACATGGGTTGCTAATACATCCCTCTTTGTCAAATACATATGTCTTTTGCCAGAATCACACGTATTTCCACCATACATCAATGTTCCCAAGCTTTAATGGAAAGCTTCAAAAACCAGAATTTTTCTTTGCTTTGCTTTGCTCTATTTTGCTTTGCTTTTGCCTGTTTCACCTGCAATCCGCTCAAGGATGTTTAGAGAACCTTACCCGGTAGGCCAAGCTTTCAGATCTGATAGTATTTGGTGTGCTCCAAGCTTCACAGCTCCAATGGCAACCTTCACAGCTTCTTTTCACAGCTTCTTCTCCCTCTTCACTCACTCACTCATAAACCCTAATAAACAGCACAAGGCTCTGATACCATGTTGAAAGAACGGTAGAGGAGGAGGAGACACACACACAGGAGCAAACCCTAATGTATATTGCAAACCCTAACCATAGAGGAAAGCCATGTCCACTCTCACACAAAGCATAATGCACTAATCCATAATCCACACAACACACAATGAGTTGTGTCCACACTCTACTAACCCTAGCTAATGTCCACACACTATGACCAGCTGGACACGCGGTCATTTATGTCTCATACATGTTCCTACCTAATCTGCCAGCACATAGCATAGCTGGCTCACACTGACATCGAGCTTGAATCTCAACAGTCATGCCACCTCAACATCACAATATCTCATCTCCACTAGAGGCTGTTCACACACACCTTCACACACCCCCCCTTTATAAGTACTCCTTGTGCATCTAGGCACCACATTTTCAACCCCACACACATACACACACACCCGCAGTCACAGACTACACACCCACCCACCGACCCACAATCTCTCTCTTTCTCTCTCTCTCTCTCTCTCTCTCTCTCTCACACACACACACCCCAAGATCGATCTCTCTCTCTCTCTCACACACACACACACACACTCTCCCATAAACAAAAATGTGAAAGATAAAAAATCACCACACATAGATTTGTTAAAAATTAGAAACACACACACACCTGTGCGTGTTGCTGCACTATAACACAAATAAAAGCAAAATGTTACATTGCATCAACACTCTTTTATTCTACGCACCTAACACCTTCATTGGAATTAGTATCTCTTTGTTTTTCTTGGTTTCTTGTTGTGCTGCAGCTTTCAAAATGCAAACAAACGTGACTACGTTTGGGGAGAGGCCTTCGTTCCCCTTGCATGAAAAGTGCTTCTTCGTTCCCCTTGCATGAAAAGTGCTTCACGCTTTTCAGTCTCTCCTATGCTACATCTAGGGAGAGGCCTTCGCGCCCCTTGCATGCAAAGTGCTTCGCGCTTCTCGGTCGCTCCTATGCTGCATCTAGGGAGAGACCTTCGTCCCCCTTGCATGCAAAGTGGGGGGAATGATGGGCACACACACACGAATACAAAAAAAAGAGCACAGCACCCGGCAAAACACACACATGCATATGCAAAACTCCTCTCTCTCTGTCTCTCTCTCTCTCTCTCTCTCTCTCTCTCACACACACACACACATGCGTAGACAGGTCACAGAATGAGAGTGATTACTTTAAAGCTCTTCTTCCATTCATGGTGAAGCTTGCATGGCACAAAGCAGTGAAGCTTACATGGCGCAATGCATACGCAAAACTTGTCGGCATCACCACCAACAAAGTACACACATGCATACGCCGGGAGTCAAAGGAGGAGCAGACTTAATTCAAGATTCAAGATGGCCAGGGAGCAGAGCGTCGTTGGTGAACACCTCCTACCCGTTGTCAACTTGCCATCCAAAGAGGATATGAGAACTTAAGAGAGAGAGAGAGAGAGAGAGAGACCATAGTACCAAGGGCGAAGAGGACGATGGCATGAGTAGAGAACTTTGTTGGTGAAAACCTCCACACAGTAGAATGTCGGCAACCGGAATGCAAAGAAACATGAGAACTTAAGGTGAGAGAGAGAGAGAGAGAGAGAGAGAGAGAGGGAGGGAGCGCTCACCAGCATAATGCAGCACAAAGGGCGAAGGGCGACGAGCATGATGATGGGCAGCACGTAGGGGACAGCTCAACTAGAAAATATATAGGAACGAACAACTGAGGAAGAGAAGAACGCGCGACTGCATGATATTTAAACTTCTTTGCATTCCTCGTTGACAAAGAACGACTCTGGACGTGGGACAGGAGGCGGCACATTCTTCATGCATGAAGCTTTTCAGCTCTGTAACCTACAAGATAGGAGGTGGTGCCTTCTTCATGTGCATGCAGGTTTTCACTTTGCACAGATGTTGCACCGGAAGCAGTGAGAGGGGCGACACGTGGAACGAGGGCAAGGTCTAAAAAATCATCCACGTGTTATCACGGTGCAAGCCCTATTATCTTATATATAGATGAGGAGTGGAGTTAATTTTTGACACCCATCATTTGATGTTTTTGGGTTTATTGAACCCTTTTGCAAGGGGAAAATTGAAAGCTGTTTGTCATCAATGAAGGGTGCTTTTTCAAGCAACCCTTCAATTTGACATGCATGACACGTAGCCATGTGAGCCTCTGTGAGCATGGCTGCATGTCATGCATTCATGTGTGAGGATTATGTTTGTGTGACCACCCAGTAATTATGAAATGAAAGCTTGGTGTATGTAGCTTTTAAAGACATGAGGGGCAAGGTTGATTTTTGACGCCCGTCTCATTTGACGTTTTTGGGTTGATTGAACGTTTTTACGAGGAAAATTTAAAAGTTGTTCATCATCAATGAAGGGTGCTTTTCAAGCAACCCTTCACTTTGACATGCATGCTCACATGGCTACGTGTCATGTATTCTTGTGTCAAGATTATGTTTGTGTGACCACCTAGTGATTATGAAATGAAAGCTTGGTGTGTGTGGCTTTTGAAGACATGAGGAGCAAGGTTGATTTTTTATGCTTATCAATTGACATTTTTGGGTTTATTGAAAGTTTTTGCAAGGGAAAATTAAAAGTTGTTTGTCATTAATGAAGGGTGATTTTTCAAGCAACCCTTCAATTTTACATGCATGACACGTAGCCATGTGAGCATGGCTGCATGTCATGCATTCTTGTGTGAGGATTATGTTTGTGTGACCACCGAGTGATTATGAAATGAAAGCTTGGTGTGTGTAGCTTTTGAAGACATGAGGAGCAAGGTTGATTTTTGACAGTTGTTGTTTGACATTTTTGGGTTTATTGAACGTTTTTGCAAGGAAAAATTAAAAGTTGTTTGTCATCAATGAAGGGTGATTTTTCTAGCAACCCTTCAATCTGACATGCAGTGGTTTAAGTAAGCCATCAAAGAGTTTTCTTAATATAAAGATAAAAGTATATATATGTTAACCCATTCCTAGGGTTAACAAGAACTAGCACCGTTATCTTACATCAAGGAGTCAAGGTAGATACACCAAAGGGTCAGACATTCAAGATATGAAGCAATGGTATCCAAATCTACAATTTGGACGGGCGCCCGTAATGGTTCAATGGAATACTTAAGGCAATTCCCGCTTCAAGAGCATATGGTAGCATGTAGGATGAAGTCCCAAGTGATGTACTTCACGGATATATTATGAGAGTAGTCATTGTAATAGCATTAGGCCTCTTATGAGCCTAAAGTGCCCGGTCGGCCACAGTTTAAGTGAGTGTGAACACTTATGGACCATGTATATAAGTGAATTTCTCTCATAATGCAATAGACTCTCCCATTGTGCAATTGAGTCTTGCTCTTGCTAATCCTCTTGCTAATCTCTCTCCCTAATGCATGCTAGTGAGTGTGTGAGTGAAGCAAGGTGAGAGGAGAGACGAGTACCCGTAGTGCAACGCGGCAGTGTGACAACGCTCGCGGGAGGTGCGGTGGAATTGCTTCTCAAGGAGTTGTAGAGCTTGGAGACCTCAAGGGTTACAAGCTCAGCCATTGGAAAGATCCTCATCACAACAGTTGCGGTTCACCAGGTAATTTGTTGTTGGATGTGTTTCAAGCGGGGTTAGGGGTTATCCATTGCCCATTGTCTTGATTAATGGTTTCCCATGAAAAATACGTGGATTTGATGGTGATTTGTGTGTGATTTGGTGTAGAATAGCTCTCTCTTTTTGTTTTTGTAAAGAATGTTTTTTGCTTAATTTTTAAGCTTAATTTGTTATTTTTGTTGTTTTGTTAATGTGGTTTTTCATGTTCTTAGGACTTGCACATAGAGTGTATTAGGTTTAGTTTGCATCCATTTGCATCAAACAATGCAATAAAATGTA
The DNA here is from genome assembly GCF_041138505.1 of Cibotium barometz. Lineage (NCBI taxonomy): Eukaryota > Viridiplantae > Streptophyta > Polypodiopsida > Cyatheales > Cibotiaceae > Cibotium > Cibotium barometz. Next base: position 48,285,143 of record NC_141057.1, on the reverse strand, counting down.
TTTTTTAGTGAATGTTAGCTCTCCTTTAGTGTTAAACATAGAACTAAAATCATTAATTTTAGCATAATTTGTGTGTTTTTTGTTGGAATTGTATGCATTAGAGTGTTAGCAACCATTAGGAGTAGCTTAATTCTTCCAAAAAATTTTTAAAATCATCAGTGTCTAATTTCTCTTAATTGACTAGTTTTGTCATTAAGGGTAATTAATCCACTTCAAGAGACACAAAATTTAAAAAATGTGTTATTTGGGGTCTAAATTGATCATGTAAGTAGTTAAAATTAGTGTTTTGAGAGCATCTAGATGCATCAAAACACCTAATTACATCAATTGAAGGAATTTGACTTGTCAAATTGTCCATTTTGGGAGTCATTTATGAAGGGTGTAAGGGGGTGTCATAAAAAGGTTGACTTTTTTTATTCTCACTTGCCTTTTTGGGACAATTTAAAATTTAAAAAAATCTCCCTCCCAAACAAGGATATTCGAATTTCCCACTAGACTCCAAAAAAATAAAATAAAAATTTATGGTTCACGCGTGAACCATTTTCTGCACTCTCATGCCTTAAAGGTTCACGTCCTAGGGATTTGCGCTCAAAATAAATAAAAATAAAAATTTGTGGTTCACACGTGAGCCATTTTCTACTCACGCCTTAAAGGTTCACGCCCTAGGGGTCCGTGTCCAAAAAAAATAAAAAAATTATGGTTCACGTGTGTGAACCATTTTCTGCACTCTCATGCCTTAAATATTCATGCCCTAGGGGTCCACACCCAAAAAAAAAGGTTCACGTGTATCAAAAATCGGTCACGTCCTAAGCGGTTCACGATGTGAACCCTTAGGTGTTTCACGGCATGAAACAATCCTCGCGCCAAAAAAATTCAAATTTAATTTTTTCATGAACAGCGTGAAACAGACCTAAATTTTTTTAAGATAAAATCCGTGAAGCACGCCGTGAACTGCACCCTGCTAGTTCACGATGTGAAAGGGGTCCGTCGATAAAAAAATAATTTAAAAAAATGGAGGCTCGTATCTCCTAAACAGTGAATCCAATGAAGACGCTCTAGTGCTCATAGAAAAGCTAACATCGAGCTCTTCAAATTTGGTCTTGACCGTCCAAAGTCAAAAATTGATCATTTTGGCCTCCGACTAGCAGTCTCAAAATTCGACTCAAAAATCAAGGCAAAAAACGGTCCTTGAAGCACAAAAAAATTGTAAAAAACAGCGTGAAAACGATTGCGGACCATATTCGAGCTACTTTTTGAGGGTCTACAACTCCCAATACCATTCGCTATGCCAACACCAACAAGAGTGTCATCGGGTTTTGCACCCCTTGTCATCGGGTTTTACACCCCTTGTCACTTCAATCCCACCAAGCTTTGGTCCTTTACCTAACATTTCCACAAATCCTATAGGTACCAACCCTTTCCAACCCCTGGTGGATGCTGACACCTTGGACATACTAACTAGTCTAGGAAGGGGGGTGGCCCAAGGACTCAGTGAGTCCCTATACCATCAAGTGCACTCATATATTGCCTTAGTGACTCATACAAAAAACCGTACAGATCTCCAAAAATACGGCCGTACAGATCTCCAAAATTATGGGCAAATACGACAAAACAACTGATCTTGTTCAATTCATTCAAATGTTTGAGCATAGACGTGAAGCCTTTGGAAATCCAAACTGCCTCAGCAAGGTACATGCGTTAAACCTATGCTTAGAGGGAAACGCTAGTCGATGGTTCATCACATTGATGTCGGTGATCAAAACAAACTTCAGAATCTTAAAGTCAGCCTTTATCCATGGCTTTTCAAGACAAGGTGATTGGTGGAGTACAGTGAAAGAGCTCTATTCAATTAACCGTAAACCAAACGAAACCATTAGAGATTTTATCCTTCAAATAAAACTCTTGGACTCACAATGTATGTCATGGAAAAAATTTAACCGATTCTCAATTGAAGAGATGTTTCATGATGGGCTTAAAGAAAAACCGCTTACACAACTTGATCATTATATCCAATCCAGAAACATTTGATCAATGTTGTAAAGAAACAATACGTTTAGATGACAACATGATGGAAGATGATCATGCTATGAGATGTTCCTCGTCTAAACCAAGTGAAGTAATGGCAAAAGAACGATCGATCTCAGAATTGTCATTCCCTGAATTTTATGCAACCTTGCTTAAAAGCTTTCAATCGACATCTCTACGAGAGGATGAAATCCTTCAAAACCAAACATCCTTAATGCCTCTACAAGTGAGGAGTGAAAGGCCTTGTGTGTTCAGTGCAATCACTACGACCATCCCAATCCCCCTTGTGCATACAAGGTACCTATTTTTCTGTATTGCATAAATTGTAAAACCTTTGGTCATGATACTACAAAGTGTCCCAATTCATCAATAATCAACTCTAAACCTCCATCTCCCATGCACTAAAGTAGAAACAATCGAAAGGATAGAAACTGCTCAGGAAGCAGTTAAGCAAATACTTAAGTGTTTCTATTGTCATGGACCTTACAAAGTGGCAGATTGCACAATTTGGAATACTTCCATGCCCACAATCATTGACACTTTGCAACCCTTGTGTGACTGTTGTGGCATCGACCACATGTTCCAAGATTGCCCAAGGTGAGTTGCTTCAATGCAACTTATCTCACAAAATACAACTCTTAACATCTTAAGTGTACAAAACGGGCAATTGTCTACGGTACCCTTGAATGTTCTTACACACTTACAAGCCAAGGCACGAGAGATAGTAAAAAGAATGCCAAAGATAACACTTTGAAATGGGTAGAAGAACATGCCTTAAAGAAGAACATACCTTAAAGAAGAAACCAAAAGAGAAAACAAAACCTTCTAAACCCAAGAAAAACAAGGGACAACAAACTATCGAAACCAAGGTTGAAAAAGAGGACAGGAAAAAGGAGCCGATGGAGGACATAAACCCAAAAGAGCCAGAAGCGACACATGATGCAAAAGCATCCACCTCAAGGGTTACCACACAAACTACAAAACCCATTTGTGTGACACAGGATACAAAAGCCCAAAAGAAAATTCATTCTCATCGCATGGGCAAACATAATGAAAAACTAACCAAAGAAAGTCAAAAGATGAAACAAGTTCTAGTATGTCATTTAGTAAGGATGAAACAAGTTCTGATTCATCACTCAATACACTTAATAGACCGATCAAGAAACTAGAACCCACCCAACCACCCCAAATTGAAAATCATGATCATAGGCCTACAGGTTGGCCGATACGTACGCTCAGGCTCTTGTCCCTTCTTCTCCAGGACGCCCTCGTCCCAAGTGTATAGGTGAACTTTAGCGCTTCTCAGAGAGTGAGAATGCTTTGAGCAAAAATGGCGAAGCCCCGTTCCCTTGTGCCACTACCACTGTAGCACTTCTAAGTGTAAGAGAGGGCTCTGAGTAGAAACAGCTGCGCTGAACTGAGAGACCGCATCGTTTAGACAAAGAAGGCGATAAAGCTTTCACAGGATAGGTGTTGGCGTTGCGTACGAGTCTGCAAGCTAGTAATGCTAGTTATTTCTCTAGTGATCCAAATCCTGTGAATGAACAAGACGCCACCACCCTGCTGGAGATTTAATGCAATGGAGACCCCCCTCGTAAATTTTTGTTGAATTATCACCACCACCCTCAGCCATGTCCCGCCATCTCATTGGCATTTTTCAGCAATAGGGAATATTTTTATTCCCTTTCCCAGAACCCATCATGGCCATCGATCCCCTCTGTCTGCCCCCCCGAGAGAGACCATCATGGATTCTAGACTCTATGGATTATAATTTTAAATTTTATAAGAAATGTATTGAATGTTATAATTTTTTAAGATTGCGAATTGTAGACTGCAGTATGTAGTATAATATTTTAATTTCTAAGCTCTCATTCCAAAATTTCTAAGCTCTGATTTCAACTGATTATAGTAAAATGTACATTATAATATTATATATTATTATGGCTCACCTTAAGCCCCCTTAAAACATATCTAATAGAGATTACCTGGTGAACCGCAACTATTATAAGGATCTTTCCAATGGCCGAGCTTATAACCCTTGAGGTTTCCAAGCTTTACAACTCCTTGAGAAGAAATTCCATTGCGCCTCCCACCATAAGCGTTATCACACCGTCGTGCTGCACTACGTATACTCGTCTCTCCTCTCACCTCACATCACTCACACACACACACTAGCATGCATTAGAGAGAGAGATAGTTCTTGTTAACCCTAGGAATGGGTTAACGTTCTCCCCTTCTTGATGTCGATCGTGTCCTCGTGTACGTTGAAGACCTTTGTGTGGGGAGAATGGACAAGATTTGTCGATGGCTTTGATGTTGAGTGACGTTCAATGGTCTTTGTTCCTCCAAAAGAAATAAGAAAGGCTAGTTAGTGAATGAAAAGGTTAGTGGTTTATTAGGAATTCCTAATGGGGTGGGTGGGTGGTTTTTTTGTGAATGAAAAGGTTAGTGGTTTATTAGGAATTCCTAATGGGGTGGGTGGTTTTTTTTTTGTGAATGATTGCATTTTTATATTTGTGTGAGCATGTTTTTTTTTGCTCACTTTGTTTTTGGCAATCATAAGCAAGATTACATGTGATTTATGTTAGTGGGGATGCTGAGAGATATTAACTATGGGAGAGAAGAGAGGAAAGGATCCGGAGGAATGTAGATGTAATCATCAGAACGAGATGGTGATTCTCAGTTTCTCATTTGATTCATTGAAGTGACATTCATCATTTGAAGAAATTGGCCTTTGATGAAGTCCTTTTGTGTGTGGCAGGATTCTTGTCAAAGGTTGTTGAGTAGGACCTATTCCTGCATGCTTCTTCCCATGTGCTTTTTAATATTTTTATGTATATTTAAGTACTCTTAGGAAGCAGATATACATGAAGTACAAGAAATGAGTCATATAGACTCTTGCTGAACTACTATGTGTTGAAGTAGCCATTGTTGGCAAGGATCAAAAGAATTACGTCGACTTGCGAGGCTAATATAGATATCTTTAGTAAGGATTGGAGATCATTGATTTGTGAAGATGGTGGCACCGTTTTGGAGAGGTTTGTAATTTGAAGGAAAATTCCAAGTGATAGGTTGTACCATTGACCAGGCTTTCTCCCACCATGGCCCCCCCATCCAGAGATGTACCTGGAAGTTGTCGATGGTAAGGCTTTGGTGCAAATGTCCTCCCAGTGCATGAGTATGGACATGTACTCATGGAGCAGCGGCTACATTAACATAGCCAAAAGAATAGTAAGCTATAAGCTTAACAAAATATTATGGCTATTGAATATCCTTCAGAGTTGTTTGTGATATTCTACCACTTCTAGGTAGGCCATATGTGTGACTCCCTTGTTTTGGTATGTGTGTGTGTGTTTTTTTTTTGTTACCACCTTGCAAGCAACAGGTTCTTGTGGCTCCTCTCCTTTTTGAGAGAATAGGTTCTTATGTCTGTCGTGTAGCTTCTGCACTTACACTTCACATCCAGAGGGGTGAAAAGAGCATTGTGAGTTTGTCTTTAATGCACTCATAAGTCTCCATTGTAGACGTGGGAATTGATTCTTGAATTTTTGGCTCAAATGTTGTCGAGGTGGTAGTACATAAGACTGCTAGTTGGTTACCATTGGGGTTGCTTGAATACCCAAGCTCTTGTGTAGGTGCTGAATGCACGAGAGTGGCTGAGTGACTTGCTTGGTGTTGCTTGGGTTTCCATTCTTGTTTAACTTTAGGTGAAGCTGGCTTTATTCAGGTTGTTCGATTTTGGCAACCATATGATGATATTACCTTCATAATATCCTTGTTGTTGAAGCACGTGCAAAGGCACCCATCTTTGATGAGCATTATAAATTGGTGGTTGATTCTTTTGGTGTTGATGCTTCCTTCTTTGTGCAAGCTTAGGGGACTTTGTGATGCGCTTGGAAATCAAAGCGTTGGTATTTCCTTGGTAGTATCCTTGTGCTTGCAATAATCTTTTGGATACCCACACTTGCTGAGATGTTAGAGTTCGTTGAAGAACTTGCATAGGCTTTTGTGGATGATGTTGTGGAGTACTTTTCTTTTTCCTTGGCCCCTGAGTGGTACATTGAGGAAACTTACAAGTAAGGGGGTTAGTTTCAATATACATTTTATATTCAAAGTACCCCAAACATGGCATGTTCAAGTCTTGTGTAAAGGGAATTCTTTTAGGATGAGCCGTGAGTGTTGGTTGACCTAACAAACCCCATAACTCGAGGGTCATGAGATTGTGTTCTTGTGTTGGATAAAGCTATGCTTGAGCTGTGGTGATTTTATTGGAAAGTTCCAATCCAACTTGAATACTTGGGATCTTTTCAATAAGATATGTTGGAAGTTCCAGCTCCTCCAAGGTCTCTTCCTCCCATAATAGCAATTGTACAATGCTGCCTGTAGGAGTGTTCAAGGTGGCTGTTTGTATGGATTCATCAATTGAATACAACAAGTCACGTATCCAAGCTCCACCAAAAGGACGACATCATACTCAAGGGAATCTAGGGTAACATGGAATGTAAATTCCACATCTCCACCAATTGTTTGAGTAGCAGAGCTAAAGTAACCGAGAACTTCAATGTTTTGTTCATTGGCTTCTCTTACAAGACCATTGTCTATAGGGATGAGTTTAGGTTGTCCCAATGACACCCGTGTCTATTGTCATGATTTTATGACTAGCTCGAGGGCTAATCAATGCTCGTTTGCACTTAACATCATTGCCTGTAGGGAAATCTAACCATACCATGATAGAATCTTCAAGAGGAACCATCAATGTTTCAATTTACGTTTTAGCTTCAGATCTCGTTTTTGTTTCATATTCCCATTCACTTTCCTCCTCTTTTTGTTTCATATTCCCATTCACTTTCCTCCTCTTTTTCAATAGTACCCAATGTGTACAATGGTACACTCGGTCCTTTGACAATTCTAACTGAGTTTTGTTTAGAAACTTGTGAATCCTCATAGTCTCATTCTATGGAGCTCTTTATGTCTTGGTGTAACTCATGTTGAGCCCTTAAAGGTGCAAGTGTTGATGTTATGTTGCCTTCACCCCATGAGAGAAGAGCATTCCTCCAAATGAGGTTTTGAGAGATTGCTTTAATTTTGTAAGGGATTCATCGAATTCCTCACACATGCTTTTTCAACCACATAATTCGTGCAATTTGTCACTAATGACTCTTATGTAGAGAGTATGTCTTCCTCTTGAAAGGGAAAGCGGTACTCCTCCTTGTTTTGTATTTTGGTTACTTTTTTAGGATTGGCATTATGAGGTTCAATTATAACCGGTGATCCCGTAAGACACTCAACCATGCTAAGCATGCTCTCCTGAGCTTTTTGTGTTCCGCATATGTCACAACAAGTAGTCTGGTAAGAGTCCTCTTCCATCACCATCACCATCGCCAATTTTTTCTTTTTTTCCCCTAATGCTGGTGGTGCCTTTTTTTTCATTGGGATTGCCCTCATTTTATTTGAAAAAATGTGTGTTTTGCCGGCATGTAGCCCCATTCTCTCTCTCTCCTTCCTTCAAAACTCTCTCTCCTTCCTTCAAAACTCTCTCATTTTATTTGAAAAAATGTGTGTTTTGCCGGCATGTAGCCCCATTCTCTCTCTCCTTCCTTCAAAACTCTCTCTAGCTCTCAAGGATTAGGGTTCAGGTTAGGGAAATGAGCATTATTGGCGTCCCGTATGAGGATATCTAGCTCGAGAATAGAAGACAAACTTTACATTGTCTAGCTAGTGAGGAATGTCAAGCAAAAAACATTTGCTGTTCGAAAAGGGGAGAAATGATGGAGCATCCTCTACGAGTACATGGAATAAAGTATTCCACCCCATGTCGAAAAATGGGACATCCCCCAAGTGTGGTCAACATAAGTGGTTTGAGATCATCATTATATGAGAAGCAATCTCGAGCTCGATTCAACAATGTGGCATACAAGTTTGAGAGAAAAAGGAAAAAGTATGAACAAGGGAAAATGAAAGAGTTGCTTGAGACGTGGGATGCTATGGAAGACGCCAAAAAACTTATAAAGGGACCAAAAGAAGAGTTTCTGAAAGGATCTTTGGCCAAGGTAATGGATGAATACATGGCGATGAGGAATGGGCGTATGTCGGCTATTCAAAGAAGGATTGATGAAGGAGGATACGAGACACATGTAAGTCACATTTAAAAACATTAAAATGCTTGCTTTTCTTGTTACTATACATCCATACACTCACAAACATATACATATACATTTATATGGTCTAACTTTGAATTTCTTAGTGATTCTATATGAGTATTTTTTGTATGTATCTATAAGATTAATGTATGTATGTATGCGTATATCACATACATGCATATATGTATGTATATCTATAAAAGTGTATGTATGTGTGTGTACATACATACATACATATATAGACAAATCAAAAAATTATCCTTTTAAAGTTACACGCTTCATTGTTAGAGGAGAACCCTTCTTATAACTATTCATGTTTTTTTTTATATGTAAGAGTGTATGCATGTATGTATATATGTGTGTACATACATACATACATACATACATACATACATACATACATAGACAAATCAAAAAATTATCCTTTTAAAGTTACACCCTTCATTGTTAGAGGAGAACCCTTCTTCTAAATATTCATGTTTTTTATGTATGTATGTTGGAAAACCAAATCTAGACACAATATTGATGAGAGTATCATCCATGTAGAGTACAAATCTCACTCTAAAAATTCATACATAGACATCCATACACTCACAAACGTATACATATACATCTATATCGTCTAACTTTGAATTTCTTAATAATTTTATATGAGTATTTTTTATATGTATCTATAAGGCTAATGTATGTATGTATGTATGTATGTATACCACATACATGCATATATGTATGTATGTATCTATAAGAGTGTATGTATGTATCTATGTGTGTATCTACAAACATACATACATATATATATATATATATATATATATATATATATATATATATATATATATATATATATATATATACATATATATATATATAGACAAATAAAAAAATTATCCTTTTCAAGTTACACCCTTCATTGTTAGAGGAGAACCCTTCTTCTAAATATTCATGTTTTTTATGTATGTATGTTTGGAAACCAAATCTAGACACAATGTCGATGAGAGTATCATCCATGTAAAGTACAAATATCACTCTAAAATGCATACATAGACATCCATACACTCACAAACATATATATATACATTTACATGGTCTAACTTTGAATTTCTTAGTACTTCTATATGAGTATTTTTGGTATGTATTTATAAGATTAATGTATGTATGTATGTGTATACCACATACATGCATATATGTATGTATGTATCTATAAGAGTATATCTATGTATGTGTGTGTGTGTGTGTACATGCATACATATATAGACAAATCAAAAAATTATCCTTTTCAAGTTACACCCTCATTGTTAGAGGAGAACCCTTCTTCTAAATATTGATGTTTTTTATGTATACATGTTTTTTTATAATTACATATGTTATTTACACATCACATCTATGTATATGTCATACATCTTACTATATAAGTATGCATGACTGAGAAGATGGAAGAGGTGACTCGCATTTTCTTTAGCACATGAGGAGCACCCTTTCCTTTAAGGAAAGGGTGAATATGGCTACCGAGTTTGAGCATCGCTTTTTGGATGGGGGATGGGATGGGCCGTGGCACGTTGGAGCTGTTGGATGGAATGATGTTTTTAAAATTATTATACGTTTAAGTCTAAAAATTTTAGAAGAAAATATAGCCCTCATGTGTATAAAAGAAAATCTAGGCTTGATAGATTTTTATCTAATAGACTATATGGTCTTTGGTGACAAAGATCAAACACGACAGGTATTTGATAAAGTTATCAAATGTATTCCGAAGTGCAAATTAATTAAATATTAAATATGGTGACCATTGGTGTGTTAAGGTTTATTTAAGTATTTTAATGTTTATATATATATATATATATATATATATATATATATATATATATATATATATATATATATATAATCTTTGTTTCTCACTCCTTTTGTTTTACTCTCCCTCTCTTGCTCACTATAAAAAAGATCATGATTATTATTTAATGTAAAGTTTGTTTATGTTTTATGCAGAGATATGTCATTAGACATATTAAAGATGGTCTATGAAAATAATAAATTATCGGATACACTCTTTTTTGAAGAGATCCCACAATTGGGTTACCATGGATACCAATCGAGCCCAAAATGGGAAGTTTATATATTTGATGGTTGGGATGATGCTAATCCAAGGTATATCTATACAGTGTTAGACCCATGTAGGTTAGAGGACAATCTCAAGCTCCTCTTAACTAAAGAGGCATTAGGATTATTAGATGGGTTTTATATTGTGGGTAGCAGATGTAGGAGCTCTAATGAAAAGTGCTTCATTCTTAGGGAAATAATGAAGTGCATTCCGAGAAGGAAAATGATGAAGTTAATAATGTAATAATCTTTGAGGTTATTAAAGGATTTCTTTCTTTCTCTCTCTCTCTCTCTCTCTCTCTCTCTCTCTCACACACACACACACACACGCACGCACACACACACACACACTCACACTCGCACTCAGACACATGTAACAATAAAATAGTTACTTTTGCCTTTGAGAAATCGAGAGAGAGAGAGAGAGAGAGAGAGAGAGAGAGAGAGAGAGAGCATAAATTTTTTGTTGTTTTAGTTTGTGTGATTGTGTATAGGCAAGGCACAAGGTTGCTAGTAGCCAGCAAAGTTGGTGGTTTCGAATACAATTCTCTCTTCAACTTGTAGTAGGTTTTATTGTTGCCTTTTTTTCTCTATCTATTTGTGTGTTTGGAGTTAATATGTGATACATAAATAAAGAGATTTGTTTATGTCTATATGCTCGGCTAGACCATTGTGTTTGATTGTAGAGTTTGCTCTAGAGAGAAAATATATGACCTAAGAGAATATTCAAATGTAAATTATTTTATTACTTTGATTATATTAGCCTTTAAATAGTAGAGAAATGTGCTTCTTTATGGTTGCTAATATTAGGCTTTAGAGGGCTCGCTAAGAGTATAGTCTATTTTCTCGAAGTCTTTATATCTCCCTTTCTTTATCTCTCAACGTGTTTTGTAGTTCTATGTTTGTTATAAAGTATTTTTGTGTGTTTAATACCTAAGTGTGTGCATATAAATAGTGTTTAATACCTAGTGGGAAGGTTGGCTAAGCTAGAAAGTTTTCAATTATTAGACCATTGCATTTGATTGTAGAGTAAGCTCTAGAGAGAGAATATATGACTTAGGAGAATACTCATATGTAAATTATTTTAGTACTTTGACTATATTAGTCTTTAAACATCAAAGAAATGTGGTTGAAAAGTAAAAAAACTTCTTGCTAATATTAGGCTTTTAGAGAGGAAATTATAGGCCTCGCTAAGAGTATAAATTGTTTCCTCTTTACTAGGAGGTATCTACATGTACATAGTGCTGGTATACAGGGTTATAAAACATGTATATAGGCCTCGCTACTATAAGAGATTTTGCAAAGCTTAAAGATGTTCAATTTGGATTTCAGCACATGGAGATCTTAAATGGCTCAAATGCCGTAGTGGATGCTTATGGACCTTCCAATTTTGATGTAACTTTGTCTACCCCGCCAAAGCTTATGAATGTCTGTGCTACGAAACACCTTGCTCGGCCAAGGTCTCCATCAGGATAGCTAAGCGCTAAACGTCTACAAACTATTGTGGACATATGCGGGTGCACTAAGAAAATTCAAGTTGCTTGCAAGGAGTTTTTAGATGCCATTTGGGATGAGGTCCGTGCAAGTGGCACTCAAAAGGGAGACATGATGAGAGATGAGTTGACACATCATCTTCATCGTGTTCTCGATAGTAGTGGTCGCATGGAGGCCAATCAACTAGACATGATTTCCTTTATGGAAAATTTGCAAGCTGAAATTGGTAGGGAATGTAAAGAACAAGCTGATTCTTTAAAAGAGCAAGTACAGGCATTAGGCTCAGAGGTATTGAGTCTAAAGAGTATGATGTTTTTGTCTAGGAAAAAAATGTATTTAACTTTCATGCTTTGAATCTCCGGGTGATATTAATGAATTCTCTATTTCTCGAAGTTTTTATATCTCTCTTTCTATTTCATTCTCTTTCTCTTTCTTTCTTTATCTCTCAACATGTTTTATAGTTCTATGTTTTTTTCTTGCTCTCTCTCTCTCTCTCTCTCTCTCTCTCTCTCTCTCTCTCTCTCTCTCGTTGGAGTAATGCCTATGTTAGCAAAGAGACGGTAGCAAAGAGACGGAGAGACGTTATCACTGATTAGTGTAAATTTCATTGTATTTGTTAGACACACTTTTCTATTATAAATCTATCTAAAAATTGTATTATGTTTGCTAATGTGCGGAGTCTATCCTTGAGAGTAGGGTCACAACAAAGAAAGGTGAGAGACGGAGAGAGGTTATCACTTATTAGTGTAAATTGAATGTATTTGTTAGTAAGACACACTTTTCTAGTATAAATTTCTCTAATAATTACATCATGTTTGCTAATGTGTGGAGTCTATCATTGAGAGTAGGGTCATATGTGTGATATACGTGCCAAGATCATACGTGAGAGTAATGGCACTTGAAGTATAATAAATTTAATAAGAATATAAATGAAAAAATAAAATTAGTATTTTCTTTTTTCTTTTTCAAAGGAGTTTGAAGATGGTTAGGAGTTGTATATACCTAAGCTCAAATCAAGTTCGTCGGCTTCGAATTTTGGATGTAACATGTGTATCTCACCGTAATTGTTCTCACAAACAAGGGCTAGCATTCGAAAACAAATTCATGCTAATTTAATGGAGTACTTCAATGTAAATGAAACATTGACGTAATTGTTCTCACAAACAAGGGCTAGCATTCGAAAACAAATTCATGCTAATTTAATGGAGTACTTCAATGTAAATGAAATTGAAACATTTGGAAGGGTTGAAGATGAGGAGCAAATTGCATTCTATTGTGGAATCCACTTGGATTCAGGTAATAGAGCAACTCCTACTGCTCGGTTCTTCAAGAACCTATTAATGAACATCCAAATGTTCGCGTACATAGAGATATGTCCTATTTCTTTTGATTTAAATGAGCCACCTATAGATGAGATTGGTCGTGTTGATAATTTTCAACCTATTTCTTATTCTGTTGGCAATGTGAAAGGTATTAAATCCGGATGCCATTCTATAAGGAGTGTGTTTTCATTTCCTCATAATTTTAAGCACCCAGAAACCATGGTGTTATGTTCCGAAGATTGCACTCTTCACTCTTTAGGGGCCCTTGCTTACAAGTGCCATTTTTGTGGGGCACTAATTTGGAAATGTGAGGCATCAAGAAAGCTTCGACAATATGTGGGAAAACATTATTGTTCAAGTGGGAACATCTCTTTCTTGCCTTTGAAAAATCCTCCTCCTACATTGGTTGATCTGTTACTTGGTAATGATAATGTAAGCAATGAATACAAGAATAATATATCCTCTTATAACAATGCCTTAGCATTTGTTTCCCTAGGTGCTCACTTGGATAATTACTTCACTAGGGGGGAGGTGTCTTTAATTTTCGAATCCATGGTGCTACCTATCATCGTGTTGGCTCTGTAATACCTGATGAAACATGATATACAGCTCCTCAATTTGCCCAATTGTATGTGTATGATAAAGAGCATGAATTTAAGAATAGACTTCATCGGATGCCGAGCATGCAACCGGCCCACAAATGCCTAGCGTTAAGCAACGGCCAGTGCCCTGACACAAGTAACATAAGGGGTGAGAGAGAGAAAGAGAGCCCATTGCTAACCTTCGTAGTTGCAGCAGAGCCAAGAGGGAAGCTGTGGAGGTGACGACAATCCTAGAATGGAGGGCGCGAGAGAGACTATTTATCGTTTTGCAGTAGAGCCAAGAGAGAGACTATTCATCGTTTTGCAGCAGAGCCAAGAGAGAAGCTGTGGAGGCGGCGGCAATCCCATAACGGAGGGCGCGAGAGTGACTGTGGAAGCGGTGGCAATCCCAACGTATCTACAAAAAAAAAAAACCTATTAGCGCATGCGAGAGAGAGAGAGAGAGAGAGAGAGAGAGAGAGAGAGAGGGGAACAAACCAGGTATCATGCAGGAGCTAAAGGTCGAGGAGCGGGAGAGAGAAATTGTTCACCAGGTCGAGGTATTTTGAATCCGGGAGATGTTTGGAGGGAGGGCGGCAGCAAGTCGACATGGGGGCCCTGTGCTGCATGGGCAATGGTAGAGGGCAGCGCTTGCAAAGGGTGGTGGAAGGGTGTAAGTACCTGGATGGTAGAGGGTGGTGCAGAGGGCGGGCAATTGCAAAAGTCGAGGGTGGCGTTTGCCACGTGGAGGGGAGCCCCGTTATATATAGTAAGATAAGAAGATAAGAAGGAAATGACTCTTTAAAAAATAAGACATATAAAACATGGAACTCATTTAATTAATTGGCATCAAAAAGACATGGGCATTTAAAAAAAGACGTCTTGGGAGAGTTGTGGAAAATCTGCTGGCTTTGCGTGATGTCCTCTCTGCAGCCTTCTAAACCCTACGGTGAGATGGCTTCTTGCCACAAGGCACGTACCAAGAGCAAACGAAAGGTGTTCTTCTCCGAGTGCTGGAACAACCGAGAGAGCAAAAAAGTAAGAAACATTATATCCCATCTTTGCAGACAAAGAGTGCAAACTTGCAGAGAGACAATGCATCCTTGCAGACAGAGAATACAACTCTGCTCTCTCGGGGCGCGTTTGCTGACGAGAGTTAGCCCCTTGGCTTGGTGCAATATGAATGGACTCCTGGTGCAATTCCAACTTGGGTTGAATACACTCTAAGCTTCCGAGAGCCTCCTTGCTGGGAACACCACAAGAAGAAGAAGAAGAAGAAGAAGAAGAAGCAGCAGCAGCAGCGAACCCCCATGTCAACGACTACCACAACAACATTCTTAGTGGAGGCACTCCATTCTTTAGCAGAAGGAATGCCTCCCCTGCAACCTTTGGTTGAGGACCTTGCATGCGTCTTGCAGAAGTGTAGAAACCTAGCGCAGGCGAACCCCCATGTCAACGACTACCACAACAACATTCTTAGTAGAAGGAATGCCTCCCCTGGAATCTTTGGTTGAGGACCTTGCACGCGTCTTGCAGAAGTGCAGAAACCTAGCGCAGGTGCACCGCTTGTATGCCCTACATGCGACAAACTGGGCTGGATGCTTATACATTGCTCGGAACCACCTCGTCTTCATGCTGGTGGAAGTTGTAAGCATGTGCCATTCCCATCATGTTTGTGACAGGCTGGTGTTTTGGGATGAGTGCTCATGGAATTCGCTCATTACAGGTTATGTTAAAGGCCAGGAGTCATTGCATGCTCTCACCATATGGGAAAATGCAAGAGGATGATTATATGCATCCTAGTAGGTACACTTTTGTGGCCTTACTGAAGGCTTGCGCTTCGTCGAAAGATTTGGAAAGAGGCCATGAATTACATGCTGAGATTGCTAGAAAGGGGTTGCTGGAAAGAGACATTTTCATTGGCAGCACCTTGGTTGATATGTATGCCAAATGTGGCTCCCTTGCAAAAGCAAAGGAAGTGTTTGACAACCTCCCAGTTCGAAATGTAGTCTCATGGACTGCACTTATTTCAGGCTTTGTGGAACACGGGCATGGTGAGGAAGCACTCAACTTTGTCAAACAGATGCAACATGAGGGCATCTCTCCAAATGCTTTCACACTTGTTTGCAGCTTGAAAGCTTGTTGCAGCATAGCAGCCACAGACAAGGGTCGAGAAATACATTCAGAGATTACCAAAAAGGGTCTCTTAGAAAAAAATGTTTTTATTGGCAGCATTTTGGTTGATATGTATGCGAAATGTGGCTCCCTTGCAGAAGCACAAGAAGTGTTTGACAAACTCTTGGTTCGAAATGTAGTCTCATGGACTGCACTAATTGTAGGATATGCTGAGTGCGGCCGTGTTGAGGAGGCACTCTATTGCTTTGAACAGATGCAATTGGAGGGCATCTCTGTGAATGCTGTCACATTTATCTGCAGCTTGAAAGCTTGTAGCATCATAGGAGCCTTGGACAAGGGCCGAGAAATACATACTGAGATTGTGAGAAAAGGGTTTGAAAGAGAGCTCCTTGTTGGAAACTGCTTGATCGATATGTATGCTAAATGTGGCTCACTTGCTGAATCACAAGAAGTGTTTGACAAGCTTCCAGATCGAGATGTGGTGTCATGGACTGCACTAATTTCAGGATATGCTGAACAGGGGCATGGCGAGGAGGCACTCTTCTGTTTTGAACAGATGCAACACAAGGGTGTCTCTCTAAATTCTGTCACGTGTGTTTGCAGCTTAAAAGCTTGTAGCTGTACAGACAAGGGCAGAGGAATGCATAATGAGATTACTAAAAAAGGGTTCGATAGAGAGGTACTTGTTGGCAATAGCTTGATTGATATGTATGTTAAATGTGGCTCCCTTGCAGAAGCACAAGAGGTGTTTGATAAGCTTCCAGTTCGAGATCTGGTCTCATGGACTGCACTCATTGCAGGATATGCTGAACACGGGCATGGTGAGGAGACACTGTACTATTTTGAACAGATGCAAGGCACAGGCATCTCTCCAAATGCTGTCACACTTGTTTGCAGCTTCAAAGGTTGTGGCAGCAGAGGAGCCATAGTTAGGGGACGAGAAATGCATGCTGAGGCCACTAGAAAAGGGTTGGAAAGAGAGCTTTTGATTGGAAATGCCTTGATCAATATGTATGCAAAATGTGGCTTGCTTGGAGATGCACAAGAAGTCTTTGACAAGCTTCGAGTTCGGGCCGTGGCCTCATGGAATGCACTAATCACAGGATACATTGAGCACGGGCATGTTGAGGAAGCACTTAATTGTTTCAAAGAGATGCAAGATGACGGCATCTTTCCGGATGCTATCACAGTCGTTTGCAGCTTAAAAGCTTGTGGCAGTATAGGAGCGATTGACAAAGGTCGAGAAATACATTTTGAGATTGCTAGAAAAGGGTTGGAAAGAGAGCTTCTTGTTGGCAACATCTTGGTGGACATGTATGCTAGATATGGCTTGCTTGCAGAAGCACAAGAAGTGTTTGATAAGCTTCCAATTCAAGATGTGGTCTCGTGGACTGGACTAATTGCAGGATATGCTGAACATGGGTATGGTGAGGAGGCACTTTTCTGTTTTGAACAGATGCAACATGAGGGCATCTCACTGAATGCTGTAACATTCATTTGTAGCTTGAAAGCTTGTGGCAGCATAGTAGCCTCGGTCAAGGGCCAAGAAATACATGCTAAGATTGCGATAAAAGGGTTGGAAAGAGAGCTTCTTGTCGGCAACAGCTTGGTCGATATGTATGTTAATTGTGGCTCGCTTGCAGAAGCACAAGAAGTGTTTGACAAGCTTCTAGTTCGAGATGTGGTCTCATGGAATGCACTAATGGCAGGATATGCCCTGCTTGGGGAGAGTGAAAGTGTTTTCTATATGTTTGACAAAATGATTGGAGAAGGTATACAACCAAATTTGGTCACATTTCTTGGTGTTCTTAATGCATGTAGTCATGCAGGCTTAGTGGAAAAGGGCCAGATGTACTTTGAGGCCATCAGGAATGACTTTGGTTTCATCCCAACTCTTGAGCATTATACTTGCATGGTTGATCTCCTTGGCCGTGCAGGCCATATAAACAAGGCAGCAGCGACAATTAAAAAAATGCCATTCCATCCTGGTATTATGGTGTGGCATACAGTGCTGGGGGCTTGTCGAAAGTGGGGCAATTCGGAGCTTGGAAGATATGCCTTTGAACAGTCTGTGCTATTGGATGAAAAGGACGTGACAGCTTATGTATGTATGTCTAACATCTATGTCGATGCTGCCTTGCATGAGGAAGCCAACAAGGTTGAGGTGATGGGAGCATAAGAATAGACATGAAAGAAGCCAGACATGTTAGTGGACAAATGTTTGTTGAACATTTATGCAAAACTAGAAGATCTTTGTTTAAAACGCGATATGTCCCAGGTTTGTATTGGGTGATGCGGGACATTGCCAATGATGCAAGGAAAGATGTGCTATGCAGGCACGAGGAGTAGTAGGCTATCCTCTCTCTCAATTAAAAGATATACATGCCAAAACTTTTTGGGTTTGTACCATTCAGTTATGGCACTTACATCAAAGATAGAGCAGTGAAGTAGTGTTGTCAGAGATGGCACAGGGAAGGAAAATGTGCTTGTGGGAACAAGTGATGATGGTTCTTATGGTGGTTTTTTTGAAGATCTGGTTATTGGTAGAGACGTGGAAGTAGTCCCGGCATTGGGTGATGCTTTGATGGAATCTATGTTTGAGTGCATCCTATAGTGGCTTAGCCTTGAAGCTTATTTTTCTTGCTGTTACAACAATCAAGGTTCTCGAATCTGGATGCTATGTGGGTGGAAATGGCCTTGATGGAAGAGGCTGCATAGAAAGAGTAGAAAAGTCTGCACAATACTTGCTCTCCTGTCAATGTGCTATGTGGGTGGAAATGACCTTGATGGAAGAGGCTGCACAGAAAGAGTGGTTATTAGAAAAGGCTGCACAAGACTCACTTTCCTGTCAATGTGCTCACTAATCGGATCAAAATCACTTGGATTGATGGGGGAAAAGCCATAGTGAACACCGGATTCATGCTCAAGGGATAGTGCTTCCCCCCAGAATGCCCCATAAGGCTCCAAGGAGCTTGACCGGTCCAAAATCAACTTCTATTTGAAAATGAACTACCCTCTCGGGCCTCAAACATTTTGAACTTAAGTCATATCTTTATCCGCACCGACTCCCAAATTTGCATTTGCCTTGAGATTTCCAAGGATCTTCCTTCTATATTGACAAACAAGTTGTAGCTTGACCTCCACCAAGAAAACTAAAAATGAGGTAACCCAAAATGCTGTCTTTGTGCCTCCTGAGCGGTGGCATGCCCATGCCTCTCAAGTGGAGGCTATTGTCAGAATCGATCCAGCGGAAGTTTGAATACACGTAGAGAGAGAAGTTGACGCAGAGAGAGAGAGAGAGAAAAGTTGACGAACAACGCTTGACCTTGATTAGCAATGAATAGATGATTAGATACAATAGTGGGCATGGGTATATATACCCTCAAAATGGAAATGGCCGACTTAGTTAGTTACGACTTTATTTCCACATGAGATACTCACTTTAACACCCTCTCTGTAGCTCATAGTGGACATAGATGAAGAAACCAAGTTGATGTAGATGCAACCATGGACACCTCAGTACCGGCCGGATACCGAATACACCTCGAAAAATGCACCAAACAACATGTCTCCTCAAGAAAATGCCATCTTGAGCTTTAGCTGCCACATAGAATAATGAATTGCAGACAACTCCACATCCATGATCCCCCATTCGTTGAACTGAGAACACATCACGTCCAAAAATCTCTGAATGCTTGAACTGTCAGACACGACGCCCAAAATTCTGCTACACAATGAACAAGGAACTCATCCCATCCATAGTCTACTACCAATGAACTACGAACACATCACGTCCATAGATTTGTCAAGCTGTTCCATGCCAGATGCATGTGCCTTGAACTCCGACACACGGGTCCAAATCACCAAAACGGGAGCACAGACTGCCCCTCTCTGCCACTCACATGCCTCTCTCTGGCTGAAGCACGTGGTAGCATCCATTCACCAAGCTAGAATGTTGGAGCATGTGCCAGTGAAGTCCTCGCCACACCGGCAGACGCCGTAGCATCCCTCTTAGAATCACTGTCCCTGTCATCCTCGTCAGCTTTGCCTTTGCCTTTGTCATTTGTCGAGCCTTGAGCTTTAGCTTTGGATGTGCAATCCCGAGCCAAATGCCCTCGCTTTCCGCACTTATAACAACGGCTCCTAGACTTCTTATTGGATTCCGATGCAGCATGTGCCGATTCTACATCCTTCGGAACCCGAATCTTGCCTTGGGAAATGAGCACTGCTTCCTCCTCAATGAGAAAAGAGCTGAGATCATCAAATTCCAGCTTTTCCTTCGTGACTTGTAAGCGTAATGCCCTCGAGACCATCTCGTACTCCTCAGGCAACTTCGTAAGAACCAAGGCAGCTAACTGGGTACTAGTTAATGCACTATTCATAGCCGATAACTGATCATGGATAACCTTTGCCTTCATTAGAAGTGACTGCATAGAGGTCCCGGTTTCAAACTTGATGGAAAACAACTGGCCGAGAAGGGTTACTGCTCGCATTGTTGAGTCTCGATCAAACATTCCTGCAAGCTTTGACCACATTTCCTTGGCAGTCTTTAAAGTCTGAATGGCAGGGGAAATTTCCTTGGTGAGAGATTCTGCAATCGCCGACATCGCCTTCGCATTGTGGGCATCCCAATCCACAAGAGATTTGAGAAACTCCTCCTCCTGAAGACGTGTGAACCGATTGCTATCCCTTCGGGGACGTTCCTCCGAGCCATCAACAATGTCCCATAAGCCTTTTCTGCTAAACCACAGCCTCATGATCAAATTCCAATGCGCATAGTTGTCGCCATTCAGTTTGTCGTCCTTGCTCGAACACGGGAGTCCCATCTCGAAAACTCCGTCCACCTCTTCTCAGTCGACCCGGTCTGCCTGCTCCAAAGTTTGCCAAGCACAGAGAGCAGTAGCGTTTTAAGAAACGCTGGGCAGGGCGTGCTCCGATCACAATCGAGCCAAGAGGCAGTTGTCCAGCTCAGCGCTGGGTATGGTAATGTCCCCGAAAACGTAACATCTGCAGTCCCCGCCAAGAAAAAAAACACTCCTTGCTGCCCAGAATATCCCACCACCAGCCGACCACCATCCAGCCGCTTCAACCGGTCGCCAACACCTTCGCCTCAACCGGCCGCCAACACCTTCGCTATTGTGCTCTGCCACGCTGAAACGCTGCAGCAGCCACCTTCTCCAACTCCTCCGTGTGCCCAAGAATCAACGAGCACTCAGCTCTGATACCATGTCAGAATCGATCCAGCGGAAGTTTGAATACACGTAGAGAGAGAAGTTGACGCA